>NC_133968.1:327882-419790 GCF_031877795.1 Strix aluco
TTGTTGGGGGCACCCACTACCAAGCAGGGGTCACCCCATCCCCCATCGGTCACCCCATCGCCCATCAGGAGCACCCATCACCGACCAGGATCACCCACCACCCCTCTCCTCCCCCCAGGCTCGTTGGCGGTGCCATCGCGACCCCGTTGGCGCTACGAGGAAGGTATCAACGGCGTCTTCCTCAGCGGTGACGTGCAGATGACAGCCGGCGAGCTGCAGGTGACAGCGGGTGGCCTCTACCTCCTTTACGGCCAATTCGCCCTCACCTGCACAGCACCCACGTGTCCCCCCGGCACCGTCACCCTCCAGCTCCGCCGCGCCAATTCACCGCGCCCGTTGCTCACCGTGCCGCTGGTGCTGCCCGGAGGTGCAGGATCAGACCCGGCACGTTCTGGTTTGGCTCAAGCAGTTGGACAACTCCAGCCCGGGGATGTCCTCAGCCTGAATCTGGCCGGGGATGTGGCCGGGGACGGGGACGTGGCCGGGGACGGGTGGCAGCTGGCACAGGACGACCGGGAGGGGCAACTTTGTGGGGCTGCTGCGTATCGCTGGAGGGTGACACATGGGGTGGCAACGGGGTGACCAGCGGGGTTTGAGGCTGGTCACCTTCCTGGTTGGGGACATCTGGGGACATTGCTGACCTCCACGCCTGGAGATTTGGGTCCCAAGACCCCCATGTCAAGGTTTTGGGGACATCTGGGGACATTGCTGACCTCCACGCCTGGAGATTTGGGTCCCAAGACCCCCATGTTGAGATTTGGGGACATCAAGGGACATCAAAGACCTGGAGATTTGGGGACATCAAGGGACGCTGCAGACCTCCATGCCTGGAGATGTGGGGCTGGTGACCCACCTGCCTGGAGACTGGGGACATCAGGAGACCCTCGTGCTTGAAGATTGGGGACATTAAGGGACATTGCAGCACCCCCATGCTTGAATATTTGGGGCTGGACACCCCCATGCCTGGACACTGGGGACATGGAGGGACCTCGGACACCCCCGTGCTGGCCATTGGGGGACCCCAGTGCTGGACACTTGGGGACACCAAGGGACCTCACAGACCCCCATTTTGGGGACACTGGGGAGCACGGAGACCCCGTGCCCAGAGATGTGGGGGGTCCCCTGCTGGTCCCAGCCCCCCTCTCCCCACCCCAGCCGGCCTGGGGGGGGGGCCCCTCCCCCGCTAAATTATTACATGGCGCTTGGAGCCGCTTTATTTATTATTTAATAAATTTATTTATTATTCTCTGTGCCCCCAAATGGCCTTAATTACCCCCAAAAAAAGGGGATCCCCTGGGGCTACGCCCCCCCCCCCCCCGAGTGCTGTCACTGATCTGGACGCCGGGGTTCACACGTGTGCAAATACACGCACATGGATGTGTACGCCCACGGACGTGTGCACACGCAAATGCACAAGCGTGTGCACGGGGCAGGCGTGTGTGTGCGCACACCTCGATCCGTGCACACGCACACAGGCGCGTGCAAAAGCAAAAAAGGCACATCCGTGTGCACACGCGTGTGCGAGGCGCGAGTGCGGGCAAATGCAACTCCACGTGCAAATCCCCACACGTGGGTTCACGTGCACAAGCAGACGCTCGTGCAAACGCACATACGTGTGCGTGCACACACGTGGGCACACGCAAAGGCACATGGAAATGCCAATGCACATACGTGTGCATAAGCACACGCGTGGGCACCCACCCCCCCGCCCCGTGTCCCACTTTCTTAGGTGTCGCCGTCCCGCTGCTTAGAGCAAAAAAAAAACCCAAGCGTCCGGGTTTTGCAAGGGGGGGCCCCCCCGCCCACGGCCCCCCCCCCAAACCAGCTCCCCCCCGCGCTGTGGCCTTATCTGGCCTCCAGCAGCAGGAAATCCTCCTCGTTCAACGCTCGCACCAGGGCCGTGCGCCGCTTGCACGAGGAAGTGGAAGGGACCCAGGTCCTGGGGAACACACACACACACACACACACACACACACACACACACGCACACACACATCTGGGGCTCAATTGTCCCCCCAAATCCTGGATTCACGCCCCCTGGAGCAGGGACAAAGTTGGGGGGGGGGGGGGGGGCACAACCTCATAGCAGCCAGCAGAGAAGCTCCACTCCAAAGGGCAAAAGGTGCTTGGGAATAGGGGGGGCGGGGGGAGAGTCTGAATAGACCCTCCCTCTGAATAGACCCTGATCCCCCCAAATTTGCCCTTGACCCCCCCCCAAATTGCTCCTGACCCCATTTTCCCCCCTATTGCCCCCCGACCCCTAGATTTGCTTCTGCACCCCCAAATCTTCCCGGACCCCTCAATATACTCCAGACCCCCCCCCAATTTACTCCAGCCCCCCCCCAGAGCCCAGCTCCCCCCAATATCCCCCAGCCCCCCCAATTTTGCCCTGCACCCCTAGATTTGCCCTGTCACCTCCAAATTTGCCCTAGACTGCCCCACTCTGCCCCTGACCACCCCACATTCACCCTAGACACCCCAATTTGCCCCAGACACCCCTAATTTTGCCCCAGGCCCCTACAATTTGCCCCAACCTCCCCCCAATACATCCCAGACCTCCCCCAATTTGCCCCAGAACCCCCCAAAATTTGTCCCTGCCTCCCCCTTTCATCAAATTCTGCACCCAACAGTTTCTCTTCACTTTTATTTTTGGCTCATGGGGGGGGGGGTGTCGGGGGGGGGGGGGGGTCCCCAATTTGGGGGGGGAGGGTGTGTCCCCCAACCCCTGCCTGGCCCCACCTGGGGGAAACTGAGGCACAGCAGAGATGGTGCTGGACCCAGGCACATGCTGGGGGGCAATCCTGGGGGTGGGATTGGAGTTTGGGGGCCTCCCCTGAATATCAGGGTTAACCCCCCCCCAAATAAATAGGTAAAAAGGGGTTCCAGAGGTCCTGCAGGGAAGGACCCAGGTGACTGGGTGGGTCAGGGTCCAGGTCTGGAGGGTCCAGGTCATCAGCACCCCATGCACAACCCTATACGAGCCACCGGAGAATCCCCCCTGCTCGCCAGTCCTGAGCCTCAGGGGTGATGGAGGGGGGGGTCAAAGAGGTCACCACAGGCTTCCAGTGAGGGACCCCGGGGTCCAGGGTGGGGGTCAAGGTCCAAGTCTGGAGGATCCAGGTCATCAGCACCCCCGTGCACAACCCTATACGAGCCACTGGAGAATCCCCACCCCCATCCCAGTCCTGCACCTCAGGGATGCTGGGGGGGGGGGTGACAACCAAGGTGTCACCGCTGCCTGTCCCCCCAAAATAATCACACCATAAACATCCCAAAATAAGAGCGGGTGCCATCCACCACCCGCACCAGCTCGGGCGCCTGCACGCGGGTGAAAACCTCGTCGCCCGTTTCGAGGTGCACGAGTCCCCCCAAAAAACTGTGTCGGGCCCAGGGGACCCCCCGAGCCTGGTGACAATAAATCACCTTATTCACCAGAAGGTCGAGGACACCGGGATAACGGGGGGTTCGTTTGTGGATGCCGTGGAGGGTGGCGGCCTGTGCCGAGCACCCCGGAGCGCCCAGCTGCACCTTGGAGTAAACGAAGTAGAGGCCGGGCTGGTGGCAAACGAGGGAGCCGCCGTGGTAGCCCAGGCCCCGGATGAAGGCCCACGACTTGGCCGGTTCCCACCGAAGGGACCCGTTGGGTTGCGATGAGACGTCGGCGTCGGCTGGGGGGGGGGAGGAAGAGGAGGGATGAAGGCATCCTGGGTGCTGAGCACCCCAAAAGCTTCCAGCAGCACCCCGCTATAAGGGGACCCAGGTGTCCGGGGAGATGCCCCCCCCAAACCTTCCAGCACCCCCATTATCTATAGGGGACACAAGTACTTGGGTCAATGACCCCCCCAAACCTTCCAGCACCCCCATTATCTATAGGGGACACAAGTACTTGGGTCAATGACCCCCCCAAACCTTCCAGCACCCCCATTATCTATAGGGACCCAAGTACTTGGGTCAATGACCCCCCCAAACCTTCCAGCACCCCCCATTATCTATAGGGGACCCAAGTACTTGGAACAATGACCCCCCCACACCTTCCAGCACCCCCATTATCTATAGGGGACCCAGGAGTCCGGATCAATGACCCCCCAAACCTTCCAGCACCCCCCATTATCTATAGGGGACCCAAGTACTTGGGTCAATGACCCCCCCAAACCTTCCAGCACCCCCATTATCTATAGGGGACCCAAGTACGTGGGACAATGACCCCCCCAAACCTTCCAGCACCCCCATTATCTATAGGGGACCCAAGTACTTGGGTCAATGACCCCCCCAAACCTTCCAGCACCCCCATTATCTATAGGGGACCCAAGTACGTGGGACAATGACCCCCCCACACCTTCCAGCACCCCCCACTATCTATAGCCCCCCCCCTTCCCACCCCCCCCCTTACCTATGAGATGAGCCGCTGTTTCTTAGTTGCGGGGGGATCTGCAAAGTGAACCCGGGTGTCCAGGTGAGGTGCAGTGTCCCCAGGGTGGTGGCACCCGTGTCCCCAGGGTGGTGACACCCAGCTCCCCAAGGTGGTGGCACCCCCACCCCCAGGCTGGTGGCACCTCATCCCCAGGGACATGGTACCCGTGTCCTTGGGGGCGGGGGGGGGGGGGGGGGGGGCCCTGGGCTGGTGACACCCATGTCCCCAAGGTGGTGGCACCCATGTCCCCAGGACCCAGTTTTGGGGACCCACCTTGCAGCACCTTCTCCGACAGCTGCTGGTCCCCACTGGCCTGTGGACACCCACACGGGTCAGGGGACACACAGGGACACGGGGACACACGGGGACACACATGTGTGGACACGCGTCTGGGTATGGGGACACACAGATGTGCACATGGGGACATGAGAAGGGACACGAGGGGACATGAGGAGACACGGGGACACGAGGGGACATGGGGACACACAGGTGTGCACATGGGGACACGAGAAGGGACACGAGGGGACATGAGGAGACACGGGGACACGAGGGGACATGAGGACACACAGGTGTGCACATGGGGACACGAGAAGGGACACGAGGGGACATGAGGAGACATGGGGACACACCTGGGGATACATGAGGGGACACGAGGGGATACAGGGACACACAAGGGGACACGAGGGGACATGGCAATACATGGGGACACTCACACCGGGATACACGGGGACAGAGAGGGGACACACACACACAGGGACACGCAGGGACACGCACACGCGTGTGCGCCCCCACAGCCCCCTCCCACGCCCCGGTGGTGTCACCCGCTGCCACACACACACACGCGTGTCCCTCCACACACACGTGGTGTCCCCACACTGTCCCCATCCCCACCGGCCCCATGTCCTCCCCTATCGCTGTCCCCCATGTCCCCATGTCCCTAGATCCCCCACGTCCCCCCATGTCCCCCCATGTCCCTGTGTCCCCTCATGTCCCCAATGTCCCCCATGTCCCCCCATGTTCACCCATGTCCCCCAATATCCCCTGTGTCCCCATGTCCCTCCATGTCCCCACATCCCCCAAATCCCCCATGTCCCCCCGTGTCCCCCAACGTCCCTCATGTCCCCCCATGTCCCTGTGTCCCTCCACGTCCCCATGTCCCCCCATGTCCCCCAACGTCCCCCATGTCCCCCCCATATACTCCCCCTCCCATGTCCCCTCTGTCCCCCCACGTGTGTGTCCCCCCCCTCTGTGTCCCCACGTCCCCTCTCACCTGCAGCTGCGCCGTCACCCTCTGCAGCTCCCCCCGGACCCCCGCCAGCACCCAGCCCTGCACTGCCACCGCCACCAGTGCCAGGGCCACCAGTGTCCCCAACACCCACTGTCCCCAAGCTCGTCCCCGCACCCGTCGCCTCCACACCGGGATGGGGCGGGAGGCAGCACCCATGGGTGCCCCGGGGGGGGGCACTGGTGGCCAGGGCCCCGCCAGGGCGAAGACGCCGTCCCCCATGGGCCACCCCTGGCGTGTCACCCGCCGTGTCACCCGGCGTCCTGGGGACCTGCACCCGCTTTATGGCCCCGGAGGAAACAGGGCCCACGTCACCCGTCGGTGTCACCACCCGGGGGTGGCTTCCCCCGTCATGGGGACACAACGTGCGGGGGGGGGGACGGACACGTGGCCACGTGATATCACCCACCCTCCAGGTGACAAAAGGATCCTTGTCCCCTCCACCGCAGTGTCCCCAGGGTGTCACCCCTTTTGTGTCCCCGGGGGGTCTCTGTGTGTCCCCCCATGTCCCCAACACTGTGCCCCCCCCCGTGGTGTCCCCTGCACTTCCTCCATAGGGGACACATGGGGACCACAGAGGTGGCACCGCATCACCCTGCTTTTGGGGACATCGGTGACCCCACAAGTGTCACAGGAATGTCCTGAGGGTCATCAGTGTCCCCAGGGCCACTGGGGGTGGGGGTGGTGTCCCCATCCCCAGGGCCACTGCAGCTGGGGACATCAGGGGGTCCACAGTCTCCATGTCCCCACAGTGACCCTGGGATGCTGGGAGACAGCTTGGGGACAGTTTGGGGACAGTTTGGGGACACTGCAGGCTGTCACGTGACCACGGGGGGCCAATACAGGAAGCAGCTGGACATGGGGTGACACCGCAGGGGCACACGGGGCGGCGTGACACAGAGGGGGGTGGCACCCTCTGCCACACACACGGGCTCCCGGCCACCCCCAACCTTGTCCCCAGTGCTGGGGACACCACCCAGCCAAGGGGGACACGTGCCCAGCTGGTGGCACACTGGCACACGCTTGTGCACGCGTTCACACACACGTGCGACACGCTTGTGCCATGCGCATGCCGGCATCACGTGTGCACACGCGCGTGTGCATGTACACACACTCTTGTGTCATTGTGCACGGGCATCAGGCACACGTGTGGTGGACACGCCTGTGCCATGCGCACACACGCGTGTGTCACACACACTTGTGCTTCTGCATGCGCACAGACACTCGTGCCATTGCACGCTGGCACCATGCATGCACACATGTGCTACATGCTTGCGCCATGCATGCACACGCTTGTGCATGTGCACACACACATGTTACATGCTTGCGCCATGCACGCACACGCTTGTGCAAGTGCACACACACATATTACATGCTTACACCATGCACGCACATGCTTGTGCATGTGCCCACACATGTGCTACATGCTTACACCATGCACGCACACACTTGTGAATGTGCACACACGCGTGCTACATGCTTGCGCCATGCACGCACACACTTGTGCAAGCGCACACATGCATATTACATGCTTACACCATGCATGCACACACTTGTGCATGTGCACACACGCGTGGTACATGCTTGCACCATGCATGCACACGCTTGTGCACGTGCACACACGCATATTACATGCTTACACCATGCACGCACACACTTGTGAATGTGCACACACACGTTACATGCTTACACCGTGTGTGCACATGCTTGTGCATGTGCACACACATGTGCTACATGCTTGCACCATGCACGCACACACGTGCTCCATGCTTACATCATGCACGCACATGCTTGTGCACGTGCCCACACACGTGCTAATGCACACTTGCAGCGTGCACACACACGTGTGCCATTACACGCTTGTGCCTTCGCACGCTCGCACACGCTTGTGCACGTCCACACACACATGCTACATGCTTGCACCATGCCTGCACACGCGTGCTCATGCTGCCAGCACCGTGCACACCCACGCTTGTGCAAGCGCGCGTCCTCCCTCACTATGTTCTTGTGCACGCGCCCACGTGTGTCTGAGCACCCACACGCGTTTGCAGCTGCATGGGCACACGCACCCACACGCTTGCACCCAGGCGTGAGCCCACGCGTGTGCACGGCCGTGCCCGGGGCTGCGGACGCCGGAGAAGTCACCGGAAAGCGCCGCCCGCGCGGGGCCTTGCTGGGAAGGCAGGAAACCGCCGCCACCGGCGGCACCCGGTGTGCCACGGCCGGGTGCTGGGCTGGGTGCTGAGCGTGGGGTGCACCCAGCAGCACCCTGCACCCCGCGGCCCCGTGCACCGTGCGGCGTCGCGTGGGAAATCGCAGGCGGCACCGGGCACCAAATGCCACACAGCACCGTGCGCTGTGCATCAACGTGCACCGAGGGCGTGCAGCACCGTGCACCGAGGGTTGTGCACTGAGGTCGTGCAGCACCGTGCACCAAATGCCGTGCTGCAGCGTGTGCTGTGTGTCACCGTGCACCGAGGCTGTGCAGCACCGTGCACCGAGGGTTGTGCACGGAGCAGTGTGCAGCACCAGGCACTAAAGTCGTGCAGCACCAAGCACTGAGAGTTGTGCACCGAGGGCGTGCAGCACCGTGCACCAAATGCTGTGCTTCACCATGTGCTGTGCATCACCGTGCACCGAGGGCGTGCAGCACCCTGAACGAAGGCCCGTGCAGCACCGTGCACTGTGCACCAAGCAGCGTGCAACACTGGGCACCGAGACTTGTGCACTAAGCAACGTGCAGCACCGTGCACCGAGGGCGTGCAGCACCAGGCACCAAATGCCACGCAGCACCATGCGCTGTGCAGCACCGTGCACCGGGGATGTGCAGCACCCTGCACCACAGGCTGTGCACGAGAAGTGTGCAGCACCAGGCACTACGGGTGTGCAGCACCACGCACCGAGTTGTGCACCAAGCAACGTGCAGCACCGTGCACCGAGCCCAGCGTGCAGCACCGTGCACTGAGGATGTGCAGCACCGTGCACCGAGGGTTGTGCACCAAAAACGCGCAGCACCGTGCACCGAGCGCCGTGCTGCACCACGCGCTGAGGACTGAGCACCGTGCGACGTGCAGCACCGTGCACGAAGGGCTGTGTGTCCCGAGGGCCTCATCCAGCCCCATAGGCCCCGTATGGTCTCAGAGAGGCCCATAGGGTCCCCTATAGCCCTGTACAGGCCCCCTGACCCCGCGGTCCCTCTGGAGTTCACAGGGTCGCGTGGGCACCTATGGAATCCCCACAACCCCAACGTGCCCTATAAGGTCCCCGTGATCCTGTGGCTCCCTATGGAGTCTTCACAAGCCTGATGTCCCCTACAGGGTCCCCACAACCTTGTTGTCCCCTATGGAGTCCCCATTGTCCCTTACAGGGTTCCCACAGCCCTGTTGTCCCCTATGGAGTCCCCGTGTCCCCCACAGAGCCCACACAATCCCGCTGTCCCCTATGGAGTCCCCATGTCCCCTGTAGAGTCCACATGATCCCGCTGTCCCCTATGGAGTCCCCATGTCCCCCACAGAGCCCACACGATCCCGCTGTCCCCTATGGAGTCCCCATGTGCCCCACAGAGCCCCCATGATCCCGTGGTCCCCTATGGAGTCCCCATGACCCTGTCATCCCCTACAGGGTCCTCACATCCACAGAATCTCCATGACACCATCATCCCCTATGGAGTCCCCTATGGGGTCCTCACAACTTCATTGTCACCTACAGAGTCCCCTATGGAGTCCCCAAAGCTCCGTTGTCCCCTATGGAGCCTTCATGACCCCGTTGTCCCCTACAGGGTCCCCATGATCCCATCATCGCTTACAGGATCCCCATAGGTCTGTCATCCCCTCCAGAGTCCTCAAGGCCCCTATGATGTCCCCATGACCCCATCACCCCCTATGGAGTCCCCATCACCCTATTGTCCCCTCCAGAGTCCCCACGGCCCCTATGGTGTCCCCATGTCCCCATCATCCCCTATGGAGTCCCCACAATCTTTTTGTCCCCTCCACACTCCCCACAGCCCCTATGAAGGCCTCACCACCCTGTTGTCCCCTGCAGTGTCCCCACGTCCCCCTGACACCCCCAACATGCCAATCCAGAGCCAGGCTGTCAGAAAGGACTTTTTTAACGGAAAGAAAAAAAAAAAAGGGGGGAGGGGGTCGCAACAGGGGGTGGCAGAGTGGGGGGAACCCATGGGTGGCGGCCACACGCTTAGGATGGGCACCCAAACATGGTCATGGCCTCGGCGAACTCAACGAAGTCCTGGCAGAGGGGTTGAAGGTCGGGCTCTTGACATACCTCCTCCGAGGGCCACGCCTCCAGCCACGTGTCCTTGCCGATGAGGTAGGAGAAGCTGGAGACAACAAGGGGACAGAGGGGACAGAGGTGACATCAGTCAGAAGGGGGTGGCATCCCGTGGGAGGGGACACAGGGATGGACAATGGGGGTGCACAACCCTATATGAGACACTGGAGAATCTCGGGCTTGAGTGGGGCGATGCCCCCGTGTACTTGGGTGTTCACTGTCACCGTGTCCATGTGTCTCTGTGTCCCCATGGCTCATCTACCCATGTCCCCAATGTCCCATGGCTCGTGTTGTGTGTCCCCACACGTGTTCCCCTCTGTGTCCCCACACGTGTTCCCCTCCGTGTCCCCACACGTGTCCCCCATGTCCCTACCGGCTGCCGGTGACCCACAAGTCACTAGCCAACCCCCAGAGCAGGTAGTCCTGGCCGATCTGGAGCCTCAGAGCGTCTCGGCACTGCTTGTGGCTCACGAAGGTGCGGTTGCTTCCTGCTGGGTCCTCGTCGGTGCCTGTCCCGGGGAGGGGGACACATGGGTGACATGTCACCTCTCCCCCGACACAACGGGGACACCCACTTTGCCACATCCCACCACAGGGACTCTCAGTCCCCAGGGAGCCACTGGTGGCCTTGGTCGCACCACCCTGCTGGTGTCATCAGCCATGGGTGACACCAGTTCCCTCCAGCATTCCCCAGCACCTTTGGGTATCTCCACCCCCACCTGGGTGACACCAGCTCCCATGGGTGTCCCCAGAACCCTTGGGTGACAGCAACCCACCTGGCTGTCCCTTCTCAAGGGGTGTCCTCAGCACCCTTGGGTGACACCAACCCAACTAGGTGACACCAGCCCTCATAGGTGTCCCCAGCAGCCTTGGGTGACACCAACCCACCTGGGGGCCCCCAAGCCACCTTAGTGACATCAACCCACAGGGATGTCCCTGTCCCTGGCTGTCCCCAGCCCTAGGTGACGCCCACCATGACCCTCAGGGTGGCCTTGTCCCCCCCCCTCCCCGGGGTGCTCGTACCCATCTTGATGACGGAGAGGATGGTCATGATGTAGTTGTCATGGGACGACGTCTCCCCTGTTGCCACCAGCTTCACCTTGTACACTGGGGAAGGAGACATCACTGTGTCACCCACAGGCCTAGAGAGCACCCCTACTCCAGGGTGCCCCTCAACATGTGGGGGGCTCTTTGGCCACCACTTTCCTCCCCATATCACTCTACATCCCCACCTGCCCTTGTCCCTCCATGTCCCCCTGTCCCCCCATCCGTGCCCCTCATGTCCTCATCCATATCCTCCATGTCCCCTCCACATGCCCCAACTCCCCCCATGACGCCATATCCCCCATTATCCTTCCATGATCCCATGTCGCCCATGTCCCCCATGTCCCCCACGTCCCCCATGTCCCACCGTAGTCAACTCCCGGCTCGCAGGCGCGCTCAATGCGTTGGTCAACGGTGATCGGGACTTCGTGCTTTTGCCGCATGAAGCAGTTTTCTGCGGGGACATGGGGACACGTCCATGACAAGGTCTATTGCGGTAATGACATGTCCCACCATGTCCCATCATGGCAGGGACATGTCCCACCATAGCAGGGACACGAGTCCATCACAGACATGACACATCCCATCTTGTCAACGACATGTCCCATCAAGCACATGACATGTCCCATCATGGTCACGATGTGTCCCATCATGGTGGGGGTGTTTCCCCAGTCTGTCCCCATGTCCCTGTGTCCCCATGTCACCTTCGGCACAGCGGCACACGTCCCCATGGCAGATCTTGCTCAGTTTCCCACCGTCCTTGTCCGGATGGTAGAAACGGGTGCAGCGGTCATCTGCAGGGACATGGGGACATGAGGGGACAAGAAGCAGGGAGGGAGGGGGACACAAGGGGAAAGGACCAGTGGGAGACAGGGGGACAGAGCGGTGGCATGTGGAGGCAGAGGGTCAGCAGGGAATGTAAGGGGACATGGGGGGACATGGGGACACAGGCATGGGGAGAAGATCAGCAGAGACATGGTGGGACAAAGGGACAGGAGGCGACACAGAGGGAGGACACAGAGGGGACTTTGTGGAAGCAGGAGGCACAGAGGAGAGTGTGGGGACGGAGGGGACCTGAGGGTGACACGAGGGGACACGGGGCGCACCGATCTTGTAGTAGGTGTAGACACTGACTGACGCCGGCTGGATCAAGCCCACCTGGAACCGCTGGTGGGCCCTGAAGGAGAAACACTCCTCGGCCTTGTGCGAGATCTGGGGATGGGGACACAGGGACATGGGGACACGGGGACACAGGGGTGACAGTCAGCCAGGCTGGGAGTCAGTGCCCTGACCGCCAACCTGGCCCTGTCCCCAGCCATGTCCCCATGCTGTCCCTCCCCATGACCTGGACCTATCCCTGTCCTTGTCCCCACCCCCGAGACCCTTTTCCTGTCCCCACCTTTGTCCCCATCCATGTCTCCAACTCTATTCCCATCTCTCTCCCTCTTCCAGTCTCAATCCATGTCTCCAGACTCACCTGTGTCCCCATCCCAGCCCCGACCCGGTCCTGTCCCCACCCATGTCTCCAGCTTCATCCTCATCCCTGTCCCCATCCTGTCCCTGCGCACATCCCCACCTCCATCCTACGTCCATCCTTGCCCCTGTTCCCACCCTTGTCCCATCTTGTCCCCATGTCCCCCATGTCCCCACCTTGTCGAGGTAGATGATGAGGTTGCTGCGGTCCGACTGTCCTTGGTCGATCTCAAACTTGGAGATGTACCTGTCCACCCCATCCGTGAGCTGGGGACAAGGGACACAGTGACACCAGGCATGCAAGACACACAGGGACACGTGGGGACACGCAGGGACACGTGACCACATCAGGATACAGGGATGTACAGGCACGGTGGCACATGGTGATGCTGGCCACATCGGACACGCGGCCATGGCAGGATGCAGGGGACTTGCAGAGATGTGGGGACACAGGGGGGACATGGGGGTGCAGGGACAGTGACACCAGGGGACACATGGCCATGGAGGGGAGGGCAGGGACACTGGGATGTAGTGGCACAGGGGAATATGGGGACACAGTGACACATGGGGATGTGGGGACACAAGGACATGGGGGACACAGTGCGACACAATGGCACAAAGATCCTGTGTCACCCCTGGGTCCCCCCGTGTGTCCCCATGTCCCCGCACTCACCCTCTTCAGGTCCTGGAGGTCAGGCGTGAAGCCCGTGAGCATGGAGACATCAAGGATGGACATGGTGGCATCCACGTTGTCCAGGTGCCTGTGGGGACAGGGCTGAGGCCACCTGTCTGTCCCCAACTGCCCTATTGTCCCCAGCATTCCCATCCTTGATGTCCCTGTCCCCAGTAGCCCCATTGCCCTCCCTATCTCCAGTGTCCCTGATGTCCCCAGTGTCCCCAGCCTGTCCTACCTGGTGCAGATGGTGATCTTGACGGAGCGAAAGATGCCCTCCTGTTGACTGCCTGTGGGGGGACATGGGGACAATGAGGAGACACAGGGGATATCGAAGGGGACATGAGGTGCCATGGAGGGTACACAGAGGACATGGGGAGGGATACAGTGAGAACACGGCAGGGACATGGCGGGGACTCACCTGCGTTCACATCCTCCACCTGCACCTGCAGGTCAAAACTGTCACACTTGTTGTCCTTCTCGGGGATCTTGGCATTGTAGATGGTCACCACCGTCATCGTCCCCTTGCCCGTGCCCTCAGCTTTCACTGTGAAGTCCTCGTTGAACTTAGTCTGAGGGGAGAGGGAACGTTAGGGAGGGACAGGGACGTCCCCTGGGAGGGACATAGAAGGGATGGGGCATCCTGGGCCATTGAGACATGCGGGAACATGGAGGGGATGTAGAAGGGACAGGGACATCCCAGGACACGGAGAGGACAACAGTGTTGCAAGACACAAAGGGTACAGGGACATTGAAGGGCATGGAGGAACATGAAGGGGACAGGGACATTCCAGGTCACAGCAAGGGAGGGAACAAGATCATGCAGGGACATGGCAGGGACATCCCAAGTCTTGTAAGGACACAGAGGGACAGAGACACCCGAGGCCATAGCGAGGGGACAAGATTGTCCTGGAACATGAAGGGGACAGGGACATCCCCTGGACAGCAACAGCAGTGCTGCAACCCCACAGTCCTGATGGTGACAGTGTCAATGGTGACAAGGGTGCTGGTACCTCGGCGGAACGTGCCACCAGGGCGTTGCGGTTCTCGATGCGGTAGGTGATGGCACTGGCCCGGCGCGGCAGCAGCACCGACACGTCAAGGTTGAGCTCGAGCTGCCGTGGAGTTGCTGCCTGGTACTGGGCCAATGCTTGGAATACCATGATGGTGGCCTGCAGGGACACCTGTGTCACCAGGGCTTGGGGACACCATCTGGAGCATCCCCAAAGCCCCCCTGGGTGGCCCTGAGCCCAGGGTGGCCCCAAATCCTGGCGCCACCTGGTATCACCTGGAACATATTCTTGGGGGTCTTATGGAGCAGAGGTGTCCCCCAGGGATGGGACGTGTCCCTGAGGGTCCCCAGGGTCTGGAGGTGTCCCCAGGGACTCGGGTGTCCCCCGAGGACAGGCCTTTTGGCTTTTCCAAAGCTCTTGAGATCCCATTGGACCAGGGGTGTTCCCCAAGGACATGACATGTCCCTGGGGGTCCCAAGGGCCCTGAGGTGACCTCCAAGCCTTGAGGGGTCCCCCAATGCCTTTGGGGTCCCTGGGATCAGAGGTCACCCCCCCTCCACAAGAGACGTGCCATGTCCCTGGAGTCCCCAGGGCTACAAGGTGACCCCTAAACCCCCAACAAAACCCTCAACCCTTCCTTCCTGCCCTTCCCCATGGCAGCAGATGCCAGGAGAGCACCCATGGGTGCTGGAAGGGCTCGTAGCCCACCTGAGTAGATCCGTAGCTATCACCGAAGTAGTTCTGCTGGGCAAGCCAGCGGGCCACTGGCCCTGTCAGCTCCACTTTCTCCATTTGCAGCAAGGCCAGCAACGCGTAGGATGTCCCCTCGATGTTGTAGGTACGGGCGTTGCGTTCCTCCCAACTTCTGCCCTCTGGAGTGACATCAGTCCCTCAGCACCCTCTAGGGACTATTTCTCCCCCCACCTGGTGACCTAGAGTGACCTCTCCCCCACACCCCCCACTTTTGTCCCCCCGCAGTGAAATGTCACCTTTGGAAAACTTCATGAGAACTTTCTCGCTTTTGAGTTTCCCTGCCAGGGCCAAGGCATAGGAGGTCAGGGCCACCGTGTAGGGTCGGGCCAGTGACTGGTACCTCCGGGAAAGGTAGTCGGCAGCGTCGGAGATGCTGCGGTCCAAGTTCTGGGTGGAAGGGATGGTAAGTTTGGATTCTCAAGTGGCTGCTATAAAGGTTGGGCACGGCATCTTGAAGCACTGTCCTATGTGGCAGGTGCCAGTTGTCCCCTCTCTCCCCATCTGGGGTTGAGGACTGAGCCACTCACGTTGACGTGGTTCTTGCAGATCTCCCGGGCCTCCAGCAGCGCGACGAGGACAAAGGCTGTCAGCGACACCTCAGGCTCGGCACCCTGGTAGCCTCCCTGCGTGACAAAATGGAGGGAAAAAGCCTCAAAATCATGGTTTTCACAGCAAGCTCTGTCCACCCAACACTCGTCCCTGTCACCCAATGTAGTCCTTTCCCCACAGCTCATTCCAAAAGTCCGTCTCAAACCAACAGAGCTTTGACCACCAGCAGGGACAGGGTTTGGATCCCCTCATACCAACATCGGTTTATGGAGGACAGGAGCATCTTCTTGGAAAATCCCATCTGGCTTCTGCTTCTCCAAGATGAGCCATTTCACGGCACCACAAATCACTTCAGGCTCAATGTTTATCAGCTTGATGGCCATGGAAAAGACTTTGGTCACGTAGGCTGTCAACCTGGGGACAGGAGAACCTTAGGGTCACGTCCAACGCTGTCACATGGACCCATGTGGTAGTGGCAACACGACCCTCACCAGGTGCTCGGTGCACTGTTCGTGAAGGTCGAAAACGAGCCATCAGGTTTCCGGTAAGCAAGTTCTTGGGTGTAACCTGGTGAGGAGATGGTGGTTGGCCAACACAAGGAGCACCCAGTCAAGCTGAGGTAGCTTCAGACCACCAACCCACTCCAGAGCACATTCCAGTGCAAACCAGTAGGTCTAGAAATCCCCAAACTGGTAGCACCCAACCCATCTCTTCTTCAAAGGCGCAGGTTTCTTCAGCACCTTGGAGGATGGCGACATTTTGCACCCCAAGAGAGGAAATCAGGGGTTGCCCCCACTCTTTGGGGAATGCTCCTACCCTTTGTAATCAATTCGATGGCCTCCGTGCGGCGGTCAACACCGAGGCTTTCCCACTGCAAGGTGGTGTCCAGGTAGTGGGTGGCAATGACAGTGGGTGTCATCCCGATCATGTTTTGCTCCCCACAGCCCGATGGCGTCACGATGAGGTGCTTCAGCTTGTCCCCATCAATGGCTTTCTCCACCATGATGGACACAGGGTTGCCTGGACCAGAAGGGGAGATGTCAAGCCAGGAGTGTCCTGTCCCCTCTCAGCTTGTCCCCACGTGTGTCCCTTCCCCTGCTCTCACCTTGGATGCTGACTCTGGTGTCCGACTCGGTGTTGGGGACAATATCAGAGATGTTTGCTGCCCTCACCTTCTCCTCCTGTACACCATCTGTGGGGCAGGGAGGCCAGGATGGAGATGGGTGACACCAAATCCTTCATGCCCCCACCCACCCTGAGGTGACCCAGCCCTGCCCTACATCTGCAGCAGGATGTCCCTTGTGCCTCAAGATGTTCCAGAGCCATACCAGGATGTCTATTCTCCCTTGAGGTGCACCAGCTCCACAGTAGGATGTCCCTTGTCCCCAAGGATGCCCCAGACCCACAGCAGGACATCCCTCATTCCCTGAGACGCCATAGTCCTTGTCCCCAAGGATGCCCCAGTCTTACCGTTGGTGGTACATCCTTCATCCCCTAAGATGTCCCAGACCCACAGTGAGACTTCCCTCATCCCCAGATCCTTCCCCTCAGTGGGACATCCCTGTGGGGCTGAGATATCCCCAAGACCAGCCACAGCCACTCACTGACTCCCTTGTTCTTCGGGTCCAGCTCAACTATCTTCACCGTCTTCTCCAACCTCACCCCTTCGGGCTGCAGAGTTGAGAATCCAAAGCTAAAGTTTGGGGCTGGTTTTGGGTGCCCCCTTCCCAACCTCTCTGGGTTGTCCAGGAGAGGTGTCCCCGTATAAACCAGCACCCCCAGGTCATGGGACAGACTGAGAAAGCCCCAGGAGACCACACTGGACCATCCTGGGGGGAGGATCCTTCATCTCTGGCTACCAGCACCAGGATGAAAGTGGAGACAGGGATGTCACAGGGCCACCATGCTGGGGACATCTCAGGGATGGAGGTGGCACCCTGTGATGGAGATGCCATGAGCAGCAATGGCCACTCACCACAACTTTGAGCTTCTTCTTGACACCATCAGCCACGTCCTTGCCCCGGACGGCTCCCTTCACCTCGATGTCATGCAGCCCCAGCTGTAAGGGCACGATGACAAAGGGCACGGCCCACGACGACTGGGCTTTCAGCTTGATGATCTGCTGGTAGCGCGCCTTGGGGGTGGAGGCACTGCACACAGCTGGGTTGTGCATCAGCTCCACGCGTACCTGTGGGGCAGAGAAATGTTCCCGTGGGGTTCAGGTGGGCACAGACCCCCCCAGAAGTCCGGTCGCGAGTCCCCTGCTAACCGTGATATCGTGCAACCAGTAGTTGTAGAGGACGGCACGGATCTCCACCTGCTCATTCCTCACCACGGAGTAGGGCAGGCGCAGGTCAATGAAGAACTCCTTCATCACCGTGATCTCATAGGGATCAGCCACGCAAAGCCCTGCGGGGTGGCCCCCGGGGACATGGGGTTCAGGTTTATGGGCTTGCTAGGCCCCTCATGTCCCAGGGACATCCCCAAGGCTTTCTGAGATCCTTCAGATCCCACAGAGTCCTCCCAGGATTTAGGAGAACCTTCAAGTCCCACAGAGTCCTCCCAGGGTTTAGGAGATCCCTCAAATCCCACTAAGTCTTCCCAAGGTTTAGGAGACCTCTCAATTCCCATGGAGTCCTCCCAAGGCTTAGGAGATCGCTCAAGGCCCAAGGACTTGCACCAAACATTGGGGGATCTCCCCCACATTTGGGGCACCTCTCCAGTTTTATGCTCCCCTCTAAAATTTTGGAGATCCCCAAGGAAACCCCAAGGAAACCCACCAGGCTTTAGCAGACCCTTCAAGTCCCAAGGACCACCCCCAAGGTTTGGGGGATTCCTTTGATCTCCAGGGACACCTTCCTACTCCATCACGTACCCTTCGTCGGTGAGAGGCTGATGGCCAGGACCTCCCATGTGGTGATGGAGTCCTTCAAGTACACGGGCAGAGTCTTCGTGGAGATTCTGGAGAGGATGGGAATGACCAAGGGGGCCATAACCAGCCCCAATCCAGGCAAGGAAGGTGTGACCAGCCACCAGGATGGAGTAGGGGGAGGTCATAGCTCGTCCTCAAGCTAGACCAGATGGTTGTAGATGGCCCTTGAGCTGGACCAAGGTGTCATAGCTTGTCCCAAGGCAGCACCAGGGGGTCAAAGGTCTGGACTTGGGGGGACCATAGATGGTCTCCAGACTGGGCAAAGCAGTGTCCAGCACGGGACAGGGAGGAGGTGGTGATCCCCAAGCTGAGCCATGGGATGGAGGGGTGGTGGGACAAGGGCACGGGGCTCACCCCAGCTCATTGGGAGGCTCTGTCAGTGGCTCCACCTGCCACAGCCAGCTCTCCGGGAAGAGGCTCCGTGAGGTGATGTCCTCCTCAGCCAGGAAGTCATCTTCCGCCTCGCCTGGGGGTGGCAGCATCCCTCTCGACCGTGGCCTCAGGGGCCCAACCCCTGGGTGGGGCATCATCCAAGCACCACCCTTGTTCTTCCCAAGCATCATCTAGGCATCACCCAACTTTCATCCAACCATTGCCCAAAATTCATCCAAGCATCACCCAAGGAGAGCTCAAGGAACGCCCAAGGTTCACCTGACCTTCACCCAAGCTTCACTTGCCCAAGCTTTGCCCAACTGCCAGCCCCACCATCACCCCACCACAGCCCAGCACTTGCTTCGAGCCAGCTCAAGGAACTCGTGCTGCTTCTGGTCACGGATGCCCTTGATGTAGTTGCAGCAGTCGAGGAAGGCCCGGACGCAGGCTTCTCCATCCTGGATGTAGTTGGTCCGATGCTCGCAGCTGTGGCCCATGGGGTTCTCCTTCATGCCGTCCTCACAGCACTTGCGTAGCACCTTGTCCGTGTACTCAGCCGCTGCCAGTACCGAGGCACCCAACTGGCACCCAGTCCCAAAGGCCCTGGTCTGAGGGCTGTCCGGGACATGGGACACTCTGGTGTCCCTCAGGGACATGGGACACTCTGGTGTCCTTTGGGATATGGGATGGTGTGGTATCACCACAGACATGGGACACTCTGATGTCCCTCGAGGACTTGGGACACCAGTATTGATTGGAACATGAGATGTTGTGGTGTTCTTCAAGGACCTGGAACACTTTGGCATCCTCAGGGACAGGAGCGCACTCTGGTGTCTCTCAGGGACTTGGGACACTGGTATTGATTGGGACATGGGATGCTCTGGTGTTGAATGGGACATGGGACACTCTAGTATCCCTTGGGGACATGGGACACTGGTATTGACTGGGACATGGGACACTCTAGTGTCCCTCAGGGACACAGGACACTTTGGCATCTTTAGGAAGATGGGACAAGCTGGTGTCCCCAGGGACACAGGACATTCCAGTGTTCTTGGGGACATGGGACACTCCCAGTGCCACCTACCCTTGTTGCCTTTGTACTCGATGAGCTGCAGGGAGCGGCGCTTGCGTTTCGCAGGCTGAGGACACTGGACATCTGGGGACAGAGAGGACACAGGTCAGCACCCCACAGTGTCACAGCCCCAAACCCAAATGTCACTTCCCCTTGACATCAGTTGTCCCATCAGGTCACGCATCCCCCACCCCTGAGGTGTCACACTTCCCCATCCTTGAAGTGCCACAGCCCCATCCCCAAGGTGCCACCAACCCCATCCCCAAGGTGCCATCCCAGGTTGTCCCAGCCCCCAGCATGTCCCCTACCCCCTCGCTGTGGCGTGGCAATCTTCATGTTGGTGATCAGGCTGAGGCCAGCATCAGCAAAGACACCCACGTTGTCCTTCCCGCTGCCCGGGGTGCAGCCGATGTCACTCTTCTCCACTGTGTCCCAAACCTGAGACCAGCAGGGGACAACCATGACAGCCACTGCCACCACCCAGGGCAGTGGGGATGGGGACCTGGGCACCCACCTTGGACTGGGTGAGCTTGTTCTTGTTGAGGACAAAGACACCCTTATCCACGGCCACCAACCCCACGTGGGCGTTGTGGTCACCCTCGATGCGCAGTCGCATGGGTGTCCCCGGATCGTGCACCCGGTTGTCAGCCTCTGTCGCTCCCTTCACCACCAGCTGTTGGGGACATAGGGCAGGGGTGGAGGTGTCATGTCCACAGGATGCCCAAAAAAACCCTTCATCACACCCCCAGGAGCTGGCCTATGAGGGTACCCCAACCCCACAGGGTGTTGGAGTCCTCCAGGGGTAGCCGATGCTGTGTCCTTCACGATGGAACATCTGGACCAACAATGGACCACCTGTGCCCAAGGCCCCCCGTGAGATGCCCAAGCCCTTCATGGACTACCCAAATCACCTAAGTGACACCCAGTCCCCATCACAGGCTACCCAAGCCCCGCAAGGACCACACAAGACCTTCCAAGGGGCCACTATGTCCTTCCAAGGGCCCCCCAAGCCCCTCAAGGGTCACCTCAAGGGTTAGTCAAACCACATCCAAGGCTGAGCCAATGTCCCTGACCCCTGGGACAGTGGGGCCACACTCACGGTGCCCATGCAAGTGTCCTTGACATCAACCCAGATGGAGTCGGCAACAATCTCGCCAGGCATCACGAAGTAGTAGGCCACAATGCGGAAGGAGGGGATGAGCTCAGCCGTCACTGGCAGTGACATGGTGACCAGGGTCTGGCCGGCCTCGTGCCGCTGTCGCCCCACACGGACGATGCGTCCCTTGCTCATGATCTGTGGCGGGCAAGGAAAGGCAGGGTTGGTGTCACCTGGCCATCTACATGCCCAAGATGGAGGGTGGTTGGTTGGCAGAGGCCAAGTGCCCTCACCAGGTAGGTGAAGTACTGGACGGAGTCTCGGACAGAGTTGCTGTTGCTCTTCAAGTGGAAGTTCACGGGAAGGTTGTCACCAGGCTGCAGCTCGATGGCCCCCACGGCCAGGTGGAGGAAGTTGCCGGAACCACCCTGGCTGTGGTAAGCTGTGGCAGTCATCTGCCGTGAGGCCTGGCGGTCGGGTGGCAGCCCTGGCTGGGCCGTCCGCACCTGCAACACCGGGGACACGGTGGCACTTGATCAACAGGGAGAGGTGTGGACCTGGGCAAGTGTCAGCATGGAGGTCTTGGCCACCATAGTGGTCTTGGGTGCCCTGACCCCTGCTGCCCTGGTCCTTGGTCAATGGTGATCATCTCCTTGGTCAACCTGGTCATCTCGGCTACCCTGGATGTCTTGGCCACTCTAGTCAACTCAGCCAAGACGTTGCTCCCATCCCCCTGGCATCGGCCATCCCAGATCTTGGTCACTGGTGAACCCTGCTGACCCTGGCTGCAGGCCACCATGGGCAACTTGGCCACTCTGGACATCTCCACCAGTCTCCCTGAAATGAGACATCCTGGTCCTTGATCAGCCTAGATGTCTCGGTCAACCCAATTGTGTTGACCACCATGGTCTCCCTGACACCAGCCATCCTGCTCCTTGGTCAGTGGTGACCAGGATAGTCCTGATCCTTGGTCACTCTGGACGTCCTGATCACCACAGTTACCTCAGCCATGCTGGTCCCCCTGACCTTGGCTGTCCTGATCCTTGGTCAGTGGTGATCTGGGTGGCCCTGACCCTTGGCCTCCATGGATGTCTAGGCCATCCTGGTCCCCCAATCCTGCTGTCCTGGTCCTTGGTCAATGGTGACCATGCTGGCCATGGTCCTTGGTCACCTTAGACATCTCAGCCACATTGGTTGTCTCAGCAACTCCAACCTCCAGGTCACTTCAACCGCCCCCTGGCCACCTTGGCCACTCCAGTTCCAAGGCCACTCCAGCAGCTAGCCCCACTCACAGTGATGGGGACCGTGTTCTTGTTGGCCGGCATGTTGAGGACCAGCTTGGCTGTGCCGTCACGCTGGGTGGAGACGAGACCCTGGAAGCCATCAGCCTTGACGGTGACACGTGGAGCCGGGGACTCATCTGGGTTAGTGACGTAGACCTGCAGGGGATACGCTGTGACATGAGGAACTTACATGGGGACACGGCATGAGGGATGACACCTGGTGCCGTACAGGTGACACAGGGACAGTCCACGGTCCCCAGGCCCTCTCCAGGTGACACAGGGGTATGACACGGTGATAGACCCTGATCCCCACGTCTCCTCCACCCACAAGCCCCCAGACTTGTCCCATTCCCATCCTGATGCTGGGGACTCCGATATCATGGGGGTCCTGGGCCAATGCCACCGCCGTCCCCAGCCTTGTCCCCAGATGCCATTACCGTCAGATCGAAGGGCATCCCCGGCTTGAAGTACTTGGGGGTGTGGGTGAAGTGGATGGTGTAGGGGGATGTCACGATGTGGATGCCAGTGCGTTGTGCCTCCACCATGTCACTGCCTGTCACGGGAACAGCCACGTCACCCAGTGCTGGGACAGGGCTCCCAGTCCCCTCCAGGGACAGCCCTGTCTGACCTTGGGTGGCCCCAGATGTTCCCATCCTGGTTGTCCCCAACCCCACCTGTCCCCAGCCCCACATGTCACTGCTGTCTCCATCCCCCTATGTCCTCACACGTCCCCAAGTGTCCCCCCACCTACCCAACTTCTTGAAGACTGTGACAGAGACACACAGCCCATGGCCTCACACATCCCTGATGTCCCTGTCCCCCCAAGTCCTCTGTGTCCCCCGTGTCCCCCCTGCACACCTGACTCGGTGATTACGGTGACAGAGACGTAGAGTGAATGTCCCACCAGCTCCTGGTAGTTGGCGAATCGCTGCCGCAGCATGGCCATGGGCAGCACAGCTTCCCCGTTCCCGTCAATCACCTGCGGCATGGCGTTGGTGGGACAGGGGACAGCCATGGGGACCAGGATGGGGACAAAGGGGACAGGGGATGGCAGAGCTCAGCAAGGGACAGAGCTCAACAGGGGACTGGAATAGGGACAGGGGTCAAGGTCAGAGTCACCTGGACACGCCGCAGTGACTGGGGGATGCTCTTCTTCTCGTCGTCCACCATAACACCGAAGAGGACGAAGGCTGTCCCCTGCAGGTGCTTCCCGTACAGGTACCTGTGGACAAGCCACCACTGACATCATGAACCCCTGTGTCCCCATGTCCTCATCACACCCACATCACTGTCACCCTGTGCCCCCACATGCTCTTGTCATGCAACCCTGTCACTCCACATGCCCATGTCCCCCTGTCACCTCCACCACCATCACCCTGTGTCCTCCTCACCCCCTGTTCCCACCATCCCACTTCCCCATCACCCTCAAATCTGTCAGCTTGCATCCATGGCACCCCCTCATCCCTGGGGACTTTGCACAGGAATGTCACCACACACCATCACCCATGGGGGTTTGACCCCCAAAATGAGCAATTTTGGGGTTCCCATCCCACCTGGCTATGATGGACACTCGGAAATCTTCATTCCGGTCAATGTAGAGGAACTTCTCCTCCGGCTCCAGGACCACCTCAAAGCTTGGAAGCACTGTGGGGCGGACACCCAATGGACCCAACGCATCCAGAACAAGGGAACCAGGTTTCTGGGGACCCCCACCCCACCTTACCATACTCCTTGACTTCAAAATTGGTTTGGAAGACCTTTTCTGGTGAGTCTTCAAATTTGGCCATTATTGTCCATGTTCCCAGGCTGGAAAAGTCAGGGGACAGGATGAGGGGACAAGTCCAGGGCCATGGACATCCCCGGGCCACCCTGGGAGGTGACACCCACCTAACGATGCTGGGTAGGTTGTGGTTGAGGGAGAAGATGCCGGTCTTCGTGGGCGAGGACACAGACGTTTGCTTGATGATGACATTATCAGGCGTCTGAAGGGACATGCAGTGGTTGGGGACAGTGGCATGGGTGATTGTGTCCCCATGTCCCTGTGTCCCCAGCAGGCACCCACCTTGACCTCCACGATCACTGTCTTGGCCACTGGCTTCATGAGGTGGTCCAGAGCAAATAAGCGGCAGAGCACTGTGAGGGGACACAGGGGACACAGTGAGCAGGGACAGTGTGGGGACATCCAGAAATGGGTGCTGGACCCCAAAATGGGTGTTGGGTGCCAGTGGAGATGTCAGGGAGATGTCCCCAAATGGGTGCTGGACCCCAGCACCCCAAGGTCACACCAGCATCCCAAGGTGCTGCAGAGAGGACCCAAACTCCTCAAGGTGCCACCAAGACCCCAAGGTGCCACAGAGGGGACCCAACACCCCAAGAACACACCAGTGGAGCCAGGAGTGTAGATGGGCTTGTCAGTCTGCACGAAAATGTGGCCACTCTGGAATGACACCAGCAGGACCTTCTCCAGGGACACCTGGGCCACTCGCACCGACACCGAAACAAACTGCTTCTCCGCTGCCTGTGGCAGTGCCTTGGCCGACACCTGTGGTGACAGAGGACACCAGATGGCACCTGCACCACAGGGACCAGGCAGGAGACACCAGGTGGCACACATGCCCAGGGAACAGGGCTGAGGATGGCAGGTGACAGTCCCCAAGGACTCCAGGGTGACCATCATCAACAACCACCAGGTGACCGTCCTCTAGTCACAGGGTGACCATCTCCAAGGACTTTGTGGTGACTGTCCCCAAGGATCCAGAGGGGACCACCCCCATGGACCCCCAGGTGACCATCCTCTAATCACAGGGGGACCATCTCCAATGACTTTGGGATGACTGTCCCCAAGACCCTGGGGTGACTGTCCCCAAGCACTTCAGAGTGACCATCCCCAAAGACCCCATGGTGACCAACTGCTCCCCCCCCCCCCGCCCAGGCCCCACCAGCCCCATGGAGATTCTCCACCATCTTGTAGAGGGTTGAGCCTCATGGGTCACCCTTCCTGGGGCGGGAGGGGGCAGTGACCGGCAGGGAGATGACACAGGGGTGGTGACACACCTTGATGGTGGTGGTGGCCAACATGCCCTCGGCGGGGCTCAGGGGCACACGGATCTGGTAGAGCACGTGGCGCTTGAGGGGAAAGTCCTGCACCAGGAGGGTGGCCTCGGCCTGGGCAGTCAACCCCGGCGCCTCCAGCACCACCTGCTCCTCCGTCTCCAGCCGCAGCACCGCTGGTGTCACCATCGTCACCCTGGGGACACCGGCCATCATGGGGGGCTGTCACAGACACACCCCCCCCAGCACCCTGGGGACCTCACAGCACCCAGAACCACCCCCAATCTATCCCCACAGCACCCTAGAGATCCCCTGATCTGTCTCCCACAGCACCCAGCACCCTGAGGACCCCATGGCACCCTGGGGACCCCCCTGATCTGCCCCATAGGCCTGAAGCAACCCCAAATCCCCCATTGTGTCCGAATATCCCACCACCTTACACCCCAATATCTCTCCCATTTCCCTCCAGCACCCACCCCTATTGGGGGGTCCCGGTCAGGGGGGTCCTGGGTAGGTTGGGGGTCCCTGGCAGGGGGGGCCCAGGTAGGTTGGGGGTCCCAGACAGCAGGGTCTTGGTTCTGGGAGTCCTGGATATGAAGGTCTCCTTCAGGGTGGGGAGGCCTGGCCATGGGGGTTCCATCTGGGGCAGGGGGTCTTGGTTGGGGAGGGTGTCCAGCCGGGGGGGGTCCTATGGGTGGGGATCCCATGGGTGAGGGGATGTCAGGGTGCAGGGATCCCATGGGTGGGGTGGGTGGGTGTCCCAGAAGAGGGTGTCCAATGGGATGTGGGGCGTCCCATGGGTGAGTGGGGAATCCTGGCGTGCATCCCAAGGAAGGGGGGGGTCCCAGAAGAGGGGGTCCAATGGGTTGGGGGGGTCCCATGGGCACATGGAGAATCCCAGGGTGGGGTCCCAGGGGTGGGGGGTCCCAGGTAAGGGGATCCAATGGGGGGGGGGGTCCCATAGGGGATTGTGGGGGAGGGGGGAATCCCATGCATCGGAGGGAGGGGTTGCAGTGACTCACATTTGGGCATGGGTGGGGGTCACGTGCAGCAGCAGGAGGCCGAGGAAGAGGGGCAGCACCGGAGCCCCCATGGCTGTAGTGGGGGGGGGGTGGACGGAGACGAGGGGTCCGGAGGGTCCCTTTATGGTGGCGCCACTGGTTAATGGGTAACCAGCACCCAGACGCCTGGGTCCACCCACATCAGCACCCCGGACGCCTGGGTCCACCCACGCCAACGAGGCCCAGACGCTTGGGTCCACCTGGGTGGGGGTTGGGAGATGCCTGGATGCCTGGATCCACCTGGGTGGGGGTTGGGGAGGGTCCACCTGGACCCCTGGGTCCACCCACGTCAAAGGAGTCTGGGACCCACTTTGGGGAGGGGGTCCCAGACCCTTGGGTCCACCTGGGTGGGGGCAGGGAATCACAGGGACGCCTGGGTCCACCCACATGGGGGTGGGGGAGGGGCTGCCCGGATGCCTGGGTCCTTCCTCATTTCTGGGAAGGCGGCTGGCGGGGGGCCACCGGGAGTTGCGACACTGTATGGAGGGTGGGGAGGGACACCAGAGCAGGGGGGGACGTGACAGGGAACGAGGGGACACTAGGGGACACCCATGACCCTCCTGGGTCATGGCGTGGGAGTGGGCAGGACCTGGATGTCTGGGTCCCCCCCTGGACCCCCAACACATGGGTCCCCCCTTGAAACCTTGACAGGACCTGGATGCCTGGTTCCCCCCTCCCCGACCTGGACATCTGGGTCCCCCCTGAGACCCCCCCCGACAGGTCCTGGATGCCTGGGTCCCCCCTGGACCCAGACACTTGGGTCCCCCCAACACCCCCTGACAGGTCCCGAATGTCTGGGACCTCCCTGAGATGCCCCCAAGAGATCCTGGATGCCTGGGACGCCCCTGACACCCCCCAACAGGTCCCGAATGCCTGTGACCCTTCTGACACCCCCCAACAGGTTCCAGACACCTGGGTCCCTCATGGGACCCTTGGTGTGGGTGCAGACCCCAGATGCCTGTGTCCCCCCCATGGGTCCCGGTTGCCTGGATCCCCCCAAGGGCCCCCCATTCCTCCGCAATCAATGACCACAGGGGGCCCCCCAGGGGCAGCAGCTCCTCCCCGGCCCTGGGCAGGAAGGACCCTGGCATCCGGGTGCTGCGTCGACGTTCCCATTGGCCCTCGCGGCACCCCAGGGCGCAGGCGCGGCACCGCCAGCTTTCGGCACCCCCACGAACCCCCAGGCCCAGCTGGGCCCTGCTGCCACTGCTGCCTGCACCGGGGGGTCCCCGAGGCCACCAGACCCTCCCCAGACGTGGGTGCACCAGGGAGAAGGAGCCCATCGGCACCTGGTCTTCTCCAGGCGTGGTGGCGGCAGCGGGAAGGAGACCGACGCCGGCCACTTCTTACCGCCAGCAGCTGCGCCGTGGGGCCCCATTGCCACCGGCTCCTCCCCAGACATGGTGGTTCTTGGCGGGGAAAGACCCCCCTTGCTGTAGGAACCTCCCCAGAAGCAGTCGATGACTCATCTCCATCAGCTCCTCACCAGAAGTCATCCCACCAGGGCCTCACCTCCGTCAGCTCCTCACTGGACGTGGTCCCACCAAGGCCTCACCTCCATCAGAACCTCCCCAGAAGTGGTGGCACAGCAGGACCTCATCATCTGCTTCTCCTCCCCAGAAGTGGTCCCACCAAGACCACCAAGCTCCATCAGCTGCTCCTCAGACAACATCCCACCAGGGCCTCATCACCATCAGCTCCTCCCCAGAAGTTATTGAGCTGCAGGACCTCATCTTCTGCTGCTCCTCCCCAGGAGTGGTCCCACCAGGACTCCATCTCCATCAGCTCCTCCCCAGGAGTGGTCTCACCAGGACTCATCTCCATTAGCTCCTCCCCAGAAGCAGTCCCGCCAGAACATCATCCCTACCAACTCCTCCCCAGAAGTGGTCGCACACGGACTTCATTTCCATTGGCTCCTCCCCAGAGCTGATTGTTCTGCAGGACCTCATCTTCTGCTGCTCCCCCCAGACACCAGCCCACCAGGACCCCATTCCATTGGTTCCTCTCCAGACGTCATCCCACCAGGACCATCAGGTCCTCCCTAGACGTGGTTGTATCTTCTCCTGCTCCTCCCTAGAAGTGGTCCCACCAGGATCCATCTCCATTGGCTCCTCCCTAGACACCATCTCCCCGGGACCCCATCGCTGTTGCCTCCCGCAATCAGCAGGCGCCATGGAGGCGTGGCGGCAGTGCGCCCATTGGTTGGTGGCAGCGCGGGTTCTCCCTGCGGGGCACCGGGCGAGCAGCCCCGGGGGGCAGGTGTGGGACCTGGCGCAGGCGCTGCGGGATGGGGTGTTGCTCTGTCACCTCCTCAACGCCCTCCTGCCCCGCGCCGTGCCCCCCCGCGACATCTGTCCCCGTCCCCAGATGTCACAGGTGCGACTCAGGGGGCAAATATCCACCGGGGGGGGTGTGTGGAACTGCCCCAGGTTGGGGTAGCTGGGGGGATAATTGCCCCAGAAGGGGGTAGAGGGGTGCTGGTTCCAGTGGGGATGATGGTGACAGTGACAATGGCAGGGCTGGTGTGAATGAGGGTGATGGCAATGAGGTGACAGCAATGATGATGAGGGTGATGGTGGTGATGGTGACAATGGGGGTGATGATGATGGTGGTGATGCTGGTGCCAGTGAGGATGATGATGGTGGTGACAATGGGGTTGATGGTGACAATGATGGATGGTGAAAATGGGGATAACTGTGATGGTACCACTGGTCAGTGGGGATGATGATGATGATGACAGTGACATGATGGTGACAGTGATGATGATGATGTTGGTGATGATGGGGGAGACTATGATGGTGTCACTGGGTGTGATGCTGACAGTGGCCATGGGGGTGACAATGACCATAAGCACAATGATGGTGATGATGATGGTGATGATGCCAGTGAGGATGACAGTGACAATGATGGTGTTGGTGACAGTGACAGTCATGGTGATGATGGCGATGCTGGTGCCAATGGAGGTGACAATGACAGTGACAAGGGTGGCAATGGTGACAATCATGGTGATGATGGTGGTGATGATGCCAATGGGGATGACAATGACAGTGTTGGTGGTGATGATGGAGGTGACAGTGATGATGATGGTGTTGGTGACAGAGACAATGGACACGCCAGTGTCAATGGTGACGATGGTGCTGATGGTACGACAGTGGTGGTGACAATGGGGGTGACAGTGATGGTGGATGTGACAATGGGGGTGCTGATGGGGGGGATGGTGATGGTCCTGGTGACAGTGACATGGTGCCACCACAGTTCCTGTGCCTGAGGAACATCCGCACCTTCCTGACCGCCTGCGCCGACAAGTTCGGGCTCCCGAAGCACCGGCTCTTCGGCGCCTTTGACCTCTTTGACGTCCAAGACTTTGGCAAGGTGGGACCTAGGTGTCCAGATCCGACCTGGGGTGGGGGGTACGGGATGACACCCAGGTGTCCGGCTCCCACCCCTCCCCCCACAACGTCCCCTGTCTGTCCCCAGGTGATTGACACCCTCTCAACGCTCTCCTGGACCCCCATTGCCCAGAGCAAAGGTTTCACGTGAGTGTAGAGGACCCAGGCGCCCGGGTCCCCACCCCGAGCGACCCACACATCCGGTCCCTGAGGGACCCACGTGTCCCCGCTGTGCCCCCCCCAGGCCCTTCCCTACTGAGGAATGCGTTGGGGACGATGACATCTACAGTGGCCTCTCTGACCTCATCGAGTAAGTGGGGCACATTGGGGGGTATCAGGGAGATACTGGGGGGATACTGGGGGCAGGTTAAGAGATTCCAGAGGGTTTTAAGGGGGCTATTGAGAGGTACTGGGAGGGGTTAGTGGGGTGCCAAGGGGAATGGAGGGGGGAATTGGGAGGTACTGGGGGGGATAGGGGGCATTGAGGGGTATTGGGGGATGTTAGGGGGGTATTAAGAGTCATTAGGGGGGCATCAAGGGGGGTATTGGGAGGTACTGGTGGTGTTAGGGGGTGCCAGGGTGCATTAGCTTGGAACTAGGGGGGTATTGGGGTGTCAGGGGGCATTAGGGGTGTATTTGGGTATGTTAGGAGGGTATTAAGGTTCATTGGGGGGGTATTAATGGGTATTGGGGGGTACCAGGGGTATTAGGGGAGATGAAACAAGTTCCTGGGTGTGTAAGGGGTTGATAAGGGGTATCAAGGGGCATTTGGGAGTATTAGAGGGGTATCAGGGGGTATTGGGGGCAATAGAGGAGTATGGGGTATATTAGTGGGGTACCTGGGGGTACCATGAGGGTAATGGAGGGGAAATTGGGGTGTTTAAAGGGTACCAGGGGGTATTAAGGTATCAGGGGAGTACCAGGAGGTTTGGGGGTGTATTAGAGGGGTATTGGGGGGCATTAGGAGGTACTAGGGGGTATTAAAGGAGTACCAGGGGAAATGGGGGGAATTAGAGGAACACCAGGGGGTATTTGGGAGGATCTGGGGGGATTCGGGGTGCAGGGGGGTACCAGGCTGTCCCCACGCAGCGACACGGCAGAGGAGGACGACGACCTCTACGACTGCGTCGAAGCCGAAGGGGAAGACGGCGATGACATCTACGAGGACCTGATGCGGGTGGAGCCCCCTCCAGCTATGGTGGGTGTTTCCCCCCAACACCTGGGTCCCCCCACGGATACCTGGGGGCCCCCCCGGATGCCTGGGTGTGCTGCCCCCCTACCCCAATGCCTGGGTCCCACTGTCTCTGCAGAAGGTGGAGGTGGACCGGAGGCTCTGCTGCCTCCAGGAGTTGAGGCAGACAGAGGAGAGGTACACCGAGACCCTCGAGTCCATCTGCCAGGTGGGACGGGGACATGGGGGGACACTGGGAACACGGGGGGACATGGGGGATATTGGGGACATGGGGGGGCATTGGGGAATATAGCAGTGTGGGGGGATATTGGGGAAATATAGGGAATACTGGGGACATGGGAGAATATGGGGGACATAGGGGACATGGGGGGACATGTGGGACATCAGGGACATGGGAGGACATGGGGGACATGGAGGGACATGGGGGCACATGGGGGACATTGTGGACATGGGGGGACATGGGGAAATATGAGGAGTGGGGGATATTGGGGAAACATAGGGAATACTGGGGACATGGGAGAATATGGGGGACATAGGGGACATGGGGGACATGTGGGACATCGGGGACATGGAAGGACGTTGGGCACATGGAGACACTGGGGACACGAAGGGATATGGGGGCATGTGGGAGACATTGGGGACATGGGGGAGTATAAGGGATGTAGGGGACACGTGGGACACCAGGGACATGGAAGGACATGGGGGACATGGGGGACATGAAGGGACATGGGGGCACGTGGGGACATTGGGGACGTGTGGGACATGGGGGAATATGGGGGATGTGGAGGGACATTGGGGAAATAAGGGGACATGGGGGATATGGAGACATGGGGGTCATGGGGGGCACTGGGGACATGGGGGGACATGGGGGATATGGGGAGTCATGGAGGGACGTTGGGAAAATAAGGGGACATTGAGGGGACATTGGGAACAGGGGGGACATGTAGGAAGATAAGGGGACAGGGGGACATGGGGGGGACACAGGGACATGGAGGACATGGGGACATGGGGGACATGGGAACATGGGAGATGTGGGGGACTTGGGGCCACTGGGGGACATGTGGGGTGCAGATGGAGATGGCGATGGAGGGGACGGGGACACAGGGACACGGGGCACGGGACAGGTTCCCCCAGTGTCCTCAGTACCCCGTCCCAGTGCTCCCAGTAACCCCAGTACCCACAGCACTTCCTGCGGCCACTGCGGCACTTCCTGGCGCCCCAAGACCTTGAGAGCATCTTCATCAACATCGAGGTGACCCCAGTAACCCCCAGTGACGCCCAGTGCTCCCAGTAACCCCTCCTAATGTTCCCAGTAATGCCCAGTAAACTGTCCCAGTCCTCCCAGTAACCCTTCAGGGATCCCAGTGCTCCCAGTAACCCCTCCACTACTCAGAGTAAGCCAGTGCTCCCAGTAACTCCCAGTAACCCCTCCTAGTGCTCCCAGTAACCCCCAGTAACCCCTCCCACTGTTTCCAGAAATGCCCAGTAACCCCTCCCAGTTCTCCCAGTAGCCCTCCCAGTGCTCCCAGTAACCCTCCAGTATTCCCAGTCCTTCCAGTAACCCCTCCCACTGCTCCCAAAATACCAGTAACTCCTCCCAGTGCTTCCAGTAACCCCTCCAGTGCTCCTTTATCCCTCCCAGTGCTCCCAGTAACACCCAGTAACCATAGTATGGGGTCCTGGAAGGGTCTGAGGGATCCAGTGGGGGGTTTTGGAGGGGGGGTGTCCCCCTCTTTCGATGGGTGATACCCCCCCCCCTCGCCCCACAGGAGCTGCTGCAGCTGCACCGGCTCTTCCTGGGGGAGCTGCGGGGGGCACTGGCGGGGTCTGGGGGGGCCCGTGGGCTGCCCCCCCTTTTCCTCGCCTACAAGGAGAGGTGAGGGGCACTGGGGGGTCCTGGGGGGCGCTGGGGGTCCTGAGGGGCATTGGGGGGTCCTGGGGGCAATGGGGGGTCCCGGTGGGGGAGTCCTGGGAATGTCGGGGGGGGGGATGGGAGTTCCTGGAAGCATTTGGGGGAACACTGGGGGACCTGGGGGACAATGGGGGGTCTCAGAGGGTCCTGGGGGGAACAATGGGGGGGGGGGGGAGGCCCATTTTAGGGTCCATTTTGGGGCCACTTTGGGTCTGTTTCAGGTCTGATTTTGGGTCCAATTCTGTCCATTTTCAGTCCAACTTCGGGTCCATTTTGGGGCCGATTCTGCCTATTTTGGGTCTAATTGTGGATCCATTCTGGATCCGAGTCCGGCTCTGGTGTCATCTCTGTTTTTGGCTCAGTTTGGGGAAGATTGCAGCTGTGTTTTGGGTGGGTTTGGGTGGATTTGGGCGGTTTCCATCCCCGCAGGTTCCTGCTCTACGGCCGCTACTGCAGCCAGGTGGAAGCGGCCGCCCGGCGCCTCGACCAGCTCGGGACCAGCACCGACCTCCGCATGAAGCTGCAGGTGGGCCCGGACCCCTGCGTCCCCTCCCCCCCTCCCTGACCCCCCCTGATCCCCCCAAAACCCCCATCCACAACCACTACGTGAAGGTGCAGGTGGGCTCAAGACGTCTGGGTCCCCTCCATGGGACCCCCTGACACCACCCAGGACTCCTGGGTCCCCCATAGTCTCTCTGAAACCCCTCCCAGTCCCCCTGGAACCCCCCATAGTCCTCCTGGGACCCCCTAATCCCCACCCCTTGGACCCCCCATGTCCTCCCATCCCTCATGACTCTATGTCCCCCCATGACCCCTTTGACTCCCCCAGTGTCCCTGTGACCCTCATGTCCCCCAGACCTTCCCAATCCCCATGACCTCTGTGACCCCAATGACCCCCTGTGACCCCTGAATGACCTTCTGTGACCCCCATGAACTCTATGACCCCCAGGAGTGCTCCCAACGAGCCAACAACGGACGCTTCTCCCTGAGGGACCTCCTGATGGTGCCGATGCAGCGGGTGCTCAAGTACCACCTCCTGCTCCAGGTCTGCTCACGGGGGGCACACCTGGGTCCCCTGGCGAGGAATGGGGACACTTGGGTCCTCTGGGGCATGCCTGGGTCCCTTAGGGGACAGGGAGGACAAACCCTGATGCCTGACCCCTGACCCCCAGGAGCTGGTGAAGCTGACCCTGGAGCCAGCCGAGAGGGAGAGGCTGCGGATGGCCCTGGATGCCATGAGGGTGGGTCCTGGGGTATCCTGGGGGGCCCTGGAGGAGTTGGGGGGGCCTGGGGAGGATCCTACGGGGTCTTGGAGTGGTCTGGGGGGTGCTGAAGATGTTTGGAGGGGTCTGGGAGGGGGGCTTGGGGGGATTCTGGAGGGCCTAGGGGGCGTTCTGAGGGTCTTGGAGGGGTTCTGGGAGGTCTGGGGTGGTCCTGAGAGGGTCCTGGCATTCTTGGAGTGGGTCTTGGGGGGATCCGGGGGGGGGCTTAGGGGGCATCCTGAGGGGTCTGGGGGGAGCCTGGGGGGTCTTAGAAGGTCCTGAGGAGTTTTGGAGAAGGCTGGGGGCATCTTGGAGGGGTCTGGGGTGGGTCCTGAGGGGGTCCTGGGGGCCGTGAAGGGATCCTGGGAGGGTCTTGGGGTACCCTGGGAGGTCTGGGGGTGCTGGGGGAAGTGTGGGTGCCCTAGAAGGATATTTGGGGGTTCCTGAGGGAGTCTTTGGGGTCAGGGGGTATTTGAAGGTCAAGGGAGGCTGGAGAGTATTGGGGGGTCCCCAGGGGTATCGGAGGGTTTGGAGGTGCCTGACTGGTGCCCCCCCAGGACCTGGCGCAGTGCGTGAACGAGGTCAAACGGGACAACGAGACCCTGAAACAGCTCACAAGCATCCAGCTCTGCCTCCACAACATGGTGGGGACACCCTTGATCCCCCACCGACCCCCCCACCCCTCCCCTGGCACCCACAACCACTCTGTGGCACCCCCAAACTGCCCCAGCTCCCCCCATGCCCCCAGACTCTCCCCAGTCCCTCCCAAGTGTCCAACTCTGCCTCCACAATACGGTGGGGACCCCCTGACCCCCCAAACTCCTCCAGCATCTGTGGGACCCCCCCATGTCCCCCTATGTCCCTCATGTCCCCCCAAATCCCCATATCCCCCATATCCCCATGTCCCCCCATGTCCTCCCTTTGTCCCTGCCCCACCATGTCCACCCGTGTCCCTCACATCCCTGCTGATGTCCGGCACAGCCACAGTCCCTGGCGCAGTTTGGGCGCCCCAAAATCGACGGGGAGCTGAAGGTCTCCAGCACTGAGCGGCGCTCCAAGGTGGACAGGTGGGATGGGGCGAGGGGCACCATGGGGACACCATGAGGACACCCATGGGGACATGGGGACACCACAGGAACCTGGGGACACCCATGGGAAAGCTGCAAGGACACCCATGGGGACATGGGGACACCACAAGAACATGTGGACACTCATGGGTATACCACAAGGACAACATGGGGACACCACAGGGAGACCCATGGGGTCATGGAGACACCACAAGAACATAGGGACACCCATGGGGACATCGGGACACCACAAGAACATGGGGACACTCATGGGGACACCACAAGAACACCATGGGGTCACCTTGGGAGACACACAGAGACATGGGAACACCAGAGGAACATCATGGGAATATCATGTGGACATGAGGAAAACAGAGGGATGTGGGGACACCCTTGGGGAGACCACAGGGACACCATGGGGACATGGGAAAACAGGGACTCCCTCAGGACACCCACAGGGACATAAGGATGGGAACACAGGGACACCTTGGGGCCACGCTTCTCACAGTGCAGGGGACAAGGCAGGGGCTACTTCAGGACAGTGGTGGGGACACCCTAAGGTGCACGGTGGCCTTGGGAACCCAGTGCCACACCCATCTCTGTCCCCAGGTACGGCTTCCTCCTGGACAAGGCCCTGATCATCTGCAAGCGCCGTGGGGACTCCTACGAGGCCAAAGATGTTGTGGACCTTCAGAGCCACCAACTGCGGGATGGTGGCCTTGGCCCCCGCGACGGAAAGAAGGTACCCTAGGACCCAGTGTCTGGTTCCCAATGAACCCAGGTGTCCAGGTCCTGGTGGTCCCAAGCATCCAGGTCTGCTGGGCTCAAGTGGCCAGGTCCTTGGTGGACCTATTGAACCCTGGTGGACCCAGATGTCCGGTTCTTGGTGTCCTCTTCCCAATGAACACAAGTGTCCAGGTCTGGTGGACCCCAGGATCCTGGTCAATGGTGGACTCATGTCCAGGTCCTTAGTGGACACATTGGAGCCTGGTGGCCCCAGGAATGTGGCCCCCAGTGGCCCCAGGCATCCAGGTGTCACTAAGCCCCACACATGCCCACAGTGGACCCACACCTTCCTGCTCATTGACATAGCTGGGCTGCAGGGCTACGAGCTCTTCTTCAAGACCCGTGAGCTGAAGAAGAAGTGGCTGGAGCAGTTCGAGATGGCCCTGTAGGTTCCCCTGCACCCAGGGGTGGGGGGACTTGCCCCACTGGGGCCTGGGTGGCCATGGGAAGGCCAATTCACCCCCACCTGACCCAGGTCCCCCCATCTCTTGCCAGATCCAACATCTTCCCTGAGCATGCTCTGGCTGACGGGCATGACTTCCAGATGTTCTCCTTTGAGGACACCACGTCTTGCAGGGCCTGCCAGATGTTGCTGAGGTAGGACCCCAAAATTATGTCCCCCATTCTCTGAGGAGACAGTGGGGGACAGGGTGACCTGGGACATAGGACTGGGGGGCTCTGGGAGAAGGGGAGGTCCCAGGTAGGTAATTGGAGGTCAGGTGAGGTCTTGATGGGTCAAGCCCTTGGGTGAGTTGGATTGGGCAGGTTGAGTTCTGGGTAAGCCAAGGTCAACATGGGTCAAGTCTTGGGTGGATTGAGGTCTGGGTAGGTCAAGGACCTGGTGGGTCAAGCCCTGAGTGGGCCCAAGGCCAAGGTGGCTCAAGGGTTGGGTGAAGGCCAAGATGGGTGAAGACCAGTGTGGGTCAAGGCCTGGGTGGGTTGTCGTGGGTGGGCCAAGACCAAGGTGGATCAATCACTGAGTGGGATAAAACCAAGGTGGGTTGATCCTGGTGGGGCCAAGGCCAACATGGGCCAAGAACCTGGTGGGTCAAGGACTGGGTTGGCCCAAGGCCAAGGTGGGTCAAGGCTTGGGTCAGACCTGGGTGGGCCAAGGTGGGTGAGTACAGGTGGGCCAACGGGTGTCCCCTCATGCTGACCATGACCCTGTGAACCCCCGTGTGCTGGTATCCCCCCAGGGGCACGTTCTACCAGGGGTACCGCTGCAGCCGATGCCGAGCCCCCGCGCACAAGGAGTGTCTGGGGCGGCTGGGGACCTGTGGCAGGAGCGGCACCGGTGAGAGGCATTATGGGATAGTGAGGGGATGGGGATTGTGGGAGAGTGGAGCAGCATAGGATGGGGAGTGGAGCATCATGGCATGGAGGAGTGGGGCACTGTGGGATAGGGAGTGGGGCATTGTGGGATACAAGATGGCCCACATGGAGCCAGACATTGTGGGATAGGGGTGGCCTGGGTGGAGCGAGGCTTTAAGGGATGGCCCAGGCCTAGGTGGAGGCGGGCATTATGGGATGCCCTAACAATTTGCCACCCAACCCTATAGGAGCCTAATTAGCACCAAGCATTAATTAGGGCAGCGGTTAAATACCCCCCAGTAATGAGTCTTCTCTTCCACCCCACAGATTCAGGCTCTGGCACGAGGAAGGTAACAGCAAAATGGGTCAATATGGGCTGAAATGTCCCGTATTTGGGAGTGGGGTGGCCCTGGGCGGTGTCATGTCCCCCCCCAGCCTTATGGGGCTAACTGGGGTCTCGTTGCTCCACAGAACAAGTCGCAGCGGCAGGGCCCCGAGAAGAAGCGGGGAGACCTGGGTAAGGGCAACGTGGGGGGCCTGGACATCTGGGGCCACGTGTTTGGGGGGACAAAGGGGGTGTCCATGCCCCAGATGGCTGGGTTCACCCCCCCATTCTTCCAGGGTTGCCCAAGATGGAGGCGAGCCAGCCCTACAGCGGCATTCCACCACCGCCGGGGGCCCTGGCTCCTGCCCTGCGCCTCAGCCCCGGGGACGTCGTGGAGGTCACCGTGGCCGAGGCTGAGCAGCTTTGGTGGCAGGTGGGGACGGGACCCCTGTGGTGGGGACAGGACACTCGTGGTCATGTTGGGAAGGACCTCCAGTGTGGGGGAAGACCATCATGGCCATACTGGGAAGGACCTCCACTATGGGAGCAAACCACCATGGCCATACTGGGATGGACCTCCACTATGGGGGAAGACCACCATGGCCATGCTGAACCCCCACAATGAAGATGGGTCAGACTCCCGTGATGGGGCCGGACCCCCATGGCCAGGCTGGGCTCCTGTGGTCCTTCCAGCCTCTTGGGGAGCAGGAGGATCCTACCCCTGCCCCCCCTGGCCCCATGGTCCTTCATTCCCAGGGCAGGAACGTGGCCAACGGTGACCTGGGCTGGTTCCCTTGCGCCGTCGTGAGACCGTTCATCTGTGTGAGTACGGGGACCCCAAAACGTCCCCAGGAGCCCCTGCACCCACCCTGATATTCCCAAGATGTTCGGGGTGTCCTGGGATTTGGGAGGTGTCTGTGGGACACAGGGCGGGGTCTCAGAGGAGTCACCTTCTGTCCCCCCTTGATCCCCAACTCTGCTTCTCTCCCTCAGGTGCCACTTCCGGATCTCTCCGTCTACCCCTGGTTGGTGTTGGGGCCCCCCATTGCCCCTGGGGCACCCCAAATCCTCTCGTGGGCTTCCACAGCCCCTAGGAACCTCTCCAATCCTCCCCTGGGGTCACCCTGTAGCCCCCAGGACCCCAAATCTCCCCCCAGGGTCACCCCATCCTTCCTGGGGTCACCCTATATCCTCCAGGACCTCCCAGATCCCTTCCTGGAGTCCTTGATCCTTCCTGCAGTTACCCCATAGCTCCCAGGGCCCCCAAAATCCCTCCTGTGCTCCCCCATCCCTCCTGGGGTCATCTCAATTCTCCTCCAGGGTCCCCCCCAGTTCCTCCCTGAGCCCTCTGTCTTTCCTGGGGCCCGTCAAATCCTCCCCCAGAGTTGCCCCATGGCCCTCAGACTCCCATAAACCCTTTCCCAGGGTCCCACATCCCTCCTGGAGTCACCCCAAATCCTCTCCTAAGCTCTCCATCCTTCCTAGGCCCCCCCAAAACCCATCCTCAGGGTTATCCCACAGGCATCAGGGCCCCCTAAATCACCTTCTGAGCCCCCCATCCTTCCTGTGATCACCCCATAGCCTCCGGGGCCCCCCAAATCCTTCCCCAGGGGCCCCCAACCCTCCTGGTGTCCCCCCTAAATCCTTCATCTGGGTTGCCCCATAGCTCCCAACTTCCCCCTGCCCTTGCCAAATCCCCACAAATTGCCCTGGGGAGGGTCAGGAGACACTTGTTTTGGGGGCTCAGGACCCCCATCCCATAATCCCCAGGTACGCTGGTCCCATGGAGCGGGGGGAAGCGGAGCAGCTCCTGATGCCCCGCTCTGACGGCGCCTTCCTGGTGCGACAGCGTGTGAAGGACGCCGGTGAATTTGCCATCAGCATCAAGTAGGGACCAGGGACACCTCTGGGGTGGGGGGGAAACACAATGAGGGGGAGAAGGGGCCCCAGCTCAGCCCCCCATGTTCCCCTGCCCAGGTACCACGGGGAGGTGAAGCACATCAAGGTGATGACAGCAGAGGGGCTCTACCGCGTCACCGAGAAGAAGGCGTTCAAGGGGCTCGTGGTGAGCATCAGAGCCCCCTTCTCTGCCCTCCCCCCCCAACCCAGATCTCTGGGTCCCCCCCACATTGGGGTTGGGGGTGACCCCGAGGCTCGACCATGTTGTCCTCAGGAGCTGGTGGAGTTCTACCAGCACAGCTCGCTCAAGGATTGCTTCAAAGCCCTTGATACAGCACTTTTGGTGCCCTTCAAGGAGCCTGAGAGCCGGGCTGGTCCCCGGCCACCTGGTAGGACCTGGGGTGGGATGGTGGGGGGGGTTGTGGATGGGTGGGATGGATGTGGTGGGGTCCTACTTTGGTCATGGTCAAGAGGATGGGCTGAGGGGGACAGCTGGGTCACAGGGATGGGACAAGAACAACTGCCAAGCAATGAGTCAAGGGAATGGTGGAGGCCAAGGGAGAGGAGCAGCCATGGGGTGGGTTGAGGGCGACAAATGGCTGAGAGGGACAAGTTGAAGGGACAGGGATGAGGGGGGTGGTTGATTCATGGGTCAAGTTATTGGTGATGGCCAAGAGATGGGTTGAGGGATCAGCGATGGAATGAGTTAAGGAGGGACGAATGGCCAAGAGGGACAAGTTGGGACTGGATCAATGGGGACATGTCAATGGAGATGGCCAAGGGATGGGTTGAGGTTGGTCCTTGGGACAGTCAAGGGGGCACAAATGGCCATGAGGGGACTTGGACAGCCATGGGGGATGACCTGGGGGACTCGTCCGTGTCCCTGTGTGTCCCCCCCACCACCACCCAGGAGCCGTGCGCAGCTTTGGTTCGGCCAAAGCCCGCTATGACTTTTGCGCCCGGGACCGGACAGAGCTGACACTGCGGGAGGGTGACATCATCCGTGTCCTCAGCAAGAAGGGCCACCCAGGCTGGTGGAAAGGGGAGATCTACGGGCGGGTATGGCCACTCCCCCACCCCAGCATCCCCCCCCAAAAGCCCCTCAGAACTTCTCCCAACGTGTCCTTCTTCTCCCAGGTTGGATGGTTCCCCGCGAACTATGTGGAGGAAGATTACTCAGAGTATTGCTGACCATGGACCCTCACCCCATCCACCACCCTGTGTCCCACCACCTGTGTCCCCCCCAGAGGCCACCACATCCCTCCCCCTCCCCCTCTCCCATTAATTTATGCCTCTTCCTGTCCAGGAGGGACAATAAATGAGGATGAGGATGAGCTGCGGGGTCGGATTCTGCGGGAAGGCATCTGGGTGGGGGATGAGGCCAGGGGGTTGGTCTTTCCAGGAAGGCACCCAGGCGTCCGGGCAGTCAATGAGGTCAAGGTCGTGCAGGCAGTTTCTGGGAACAGAGCCAGGCATCTGGGCAGAGACAAAACCACGGGGTTGATGTCACTAGGAAGGGACCCAGATGTCCAGGAGGGGACCCAGGCGTCCAGGAGGGGGCCCAGGTGTCCAGGCAGGGATGAGGCCACATGGTTGATGTCACCAGGAGTGGACCCAGATGTCCAGGAAGGGACCCAGACATCCAGGAGGGGACCCAGATATCTGGGAAGGGACCCAAATGTCCAGGCAAGGACAAGGCCACGGGGTTTATGTCACCAGGAGAGGACACAGGTGTCCAGGAACAGACCCAGATGTCCAGGCAAGAATGAGACCACAAGGTTGATGTCACTAGGAGGGGACCCAGATATCCAGGACGGAACCCAGATGTCCAGGAAGAGACCCAAATGTCTGGGCAGGGATGAGGCCACAGGGTCGATGTCACCAGGAGGAGACCGAGATGTCCAGGAACGGACCCAGATATCCAGAAAGGGATCCAGACGTCCAGGAAGGGACCCAGACATCCAGGAGGGGACCCAGATATACAGGAGGGGACCCAGACATCCAGGCAGGGATGAGGCCACAGGGTTAATGTCACCTGGAGGGGACCCAGGTGTCTGGGCAGGAATGAGGCCACGGGGTCAACATCTCCAAGAAGGGACCCAGGCATCCGGGCGGGGGAGCCTCATCACCGCTGTTACGTGCCATGAGCAGCCTCAGGCCTCAGCCCACACGGGGCGGGGGGAAGCGGTTTGTGGGGCCGTTCAGTGGTTTCGGGGCTGTCCAGTGCCACTTCCCTTCTGCCACCGGTGCTGTGGGGCCACTGCGTCCCCTGTCCTGGCTCCTGTCATGGGGTGTCCCCCCCTTGCCATCTGCCTCTGGGGTGAGTCATGCCCTATCTCCCTCCGGGAGGGGATTTTGGGGTGAAACAGAGGGAAATGGGGAAAGGGAAACTGAGGCAGGGACGGAAGTAGGTCAGGGCTGTAAGAGCTGCAGTGCAAAGCAACCCAAAATGGCCTGAAATGTCCCCAAAATGGGACTTCCGTAGCTGGGAGGGGGTGTGTCAAGCCCTGAAATGGGGGATTGAGACCCTAAATGGTGGGTTTGAGCCTGGAGGGTGGAGGTTAAGTCCCCAAACTGGGGTCTTGAGCCCCAAAAAGGGGGTTGAGTCCTGAAGGGGGAGGGTTGAGCCCTAAAAAAGGGGGTTTGACACCTCATGGTGGGAGTTGAGACTCTAAAAGAAGGGTTTGAGCTTTGGGGGGGGGTGACCACCAAAAAGGGGGTTCTGAGCTCTCATATAGGTAGGATGAACCCCAAAAAGGATGATTTTGACCCAAAAGGGGGGGATTTGACCCCCCCAAATAAGGTTTTGATCCCTACTGGGGTTGTGGAACCCAAGAAGGGGGTGTTTAACCCCAAAAGGGGAGGGTTGAGCCCTGATGGGGGAAGAATGAGCCCCAAAAGGGAGGAACTGAGCCCCCAAAACTAAGGTTTGACTCCCAAAAGGGGATTCTGAGCACCGATAATGGGGTTTGACCCCCCAAGAGAAGGGTTTGACCCCCCAAAAGTAGGGTTTGAGCTCTAGGGGGGAGTTGATCCTGGGGGGGGGGTGTCATTCCTCAAGGTGGGGCGTCCTGGGGTGCTGATGTCCCCCTGTGTTCCCCCAGTGCTGTGCCACCTCCTGAGCCACCTCCCCCCCACTGAGGGTGACCAGAGACGTGAGTGGGGGGGGCCGGGGGAGGGGGGGGTGCTGTGAGAGGTTGGGGGGACTGTGAAAGGTGGGAGGGGCTGTAAAGGGTGGGGGGGCTGAGGGGAATCCAGGGGCCACAGCAGGAGATCGGGGAGTCAGGCTCAGCCCTGGATCCTGTCCCCACTCTTGGGGACCCCATAATGTCCCTCCAATGGCCCCCCCATGTCCCCACAGTGTCCTGTGGTCCCCACTTCTGCTCCAAGAACAGCTGCTGCCTGGGTCACGGGACAGAGGCCAAGAAGGGGCCCTGGGTCTGTGGGTGCCCCCCCGGCATGGTCCCCACCCTCCAAAACTCCACCATCTCCTGCCAGGGTGAGGGGGCAAACACCCCACTTTTACCATTCCACCCACCCCACCCCACCCCCATTTTATCCCCTTTTTAACCCTTTATCCCTCCCCTTAAACTTTTTATCCCCCCTTTTTAATGCTTTACCCCCCTTTGCCCCCATTCTGGGGGTGCTGAGCCCCCTCCAAGCCACACAGGCAGGGCAAGATGCAGCACCCCCCTCCCCGCAAGGCCCCAAACTGACCTAAATCTGCAGCATTTGGCCCCACACCAGATTCCACCTGTAACATCCCCATCCTGGAGGAGGCCAAGAAGGCGTGCAGGGACCCCAAGGTGGGGTTTGGGAGGGGAGGGGGTGGGTGGGAGCAAAGGAGGGGGGACAGATGGACGGACAGATGGATATGGGGATGGAGGAAGGGATGGAGGGACAGAAGGATGGAGGGAGGGATGGTTGGAGGGATGAGGGACAGACGGCTGGACGGCTGGAGGGAGGGAGGGATAGATGGACAGAAGGAGGGAGGGAGGGACAGACAGATGGACAGAGGGAGGGATGGGGGGACAGAAGGATGGACGGAAAGAGGGAGGGGCAGACAGAAGGTTGGAGGGACAGAGGGAGGGATGGCGGGACAGACGGATGGACAGAGGGAGGGAGGATGGGAGGCTGGGGGCAGGGAGGGAAGGACAGACAGACACCGACACCCCCACGCCCAGCACGCGGCGGAGGCCTCCTGCACCCACCTGCAGGGCACCCAGCAGCGCCTGGCGGACGCCTGCACCAACCCCACGAAGGAAAACCTGCAGGTGACACGGGCGGGCACACGCGTGTGCGCGGGGCCGGGTGTGTCTGTGTGTCCCGTGTGCATCCCGTGTCCAGGCCCTAGACGTGTGCATCCCATGTGGGTCCTCCCGTGCATCCCCTACACATGTGCATGGCCTGTGTCTGCCCTGTACATGTGTCCCCTACACATGTGTCTATGTTCATCCCCTACACGTGTTTATGCCCCATGTGCATCCCCTACACGTGTGCATCCCGTGTGCATCCTCCTGTGTGTCCCCTACACATGTGCCTATGCCCATCCCCTACACGTCTATGCCCCGTGTGCATCCCCTACACACGTGCATGGCCTGTGTCCGCCCTGTACATGTGTCCCCTACACATGTGCCTTTTTATGTCCATCTCCTACATGTGTTTATGCCCCGCGTGCATCCCCTACACATGTGCATCCTCTGTGCAACCTCCTGTGTCCCCTACACGTGTGCATCCTCCCACACATCCCCTACACATGTCCATCCCATGTGCATCCTCCCGTGCATCCCCTACACGTGTGCATCCCGATGTCTATCCCCTACACATGTGCGTGTCCCGTGTTTGCCCCCTACACGTGTCCATCCCATGCACGCGCCTACTCACGTGTATCCGTGTGCACCCCCTCCACACGTGTCCATCCCTTACACGTGTGCATCCTCCCGTGCATCCCCTACACATGTCCATCCCAGTGTCTATCCCCTACATGTGTGTGTGTCCCATGTTTACCCCTACATGTGTCCATCCCGTGTGCGCCCCTGCACACATGTGCACCCCTCCACAAATCCATCCCCCACGTGCATCCCCCATCACCCCCGTGCATCCCCATGTGCATCCCTCCCCTGCACCACCCTCCCCGGTGCGCATCCCCGCACTCCCCTGACACACGCGTGTGCCCTGACACACACGTGTGCCCCCCCCCCCCAGAACGTGCTGCAGCACCTGCAGTCGGAGGCACTCAAGGACCCCCAGTCCACCACCACCAAAGCCACCGAGCTGCTGCTGCAGACCACCGAAGCCCTCGTGCTGCAGGCGGCCCTCAAAGACCCTGGTTCCGGCCCCCAAACCTTCAACACCTCCACCATGGGTATGTCAGCACCCATGGGTGCCCCCAAGACGCCCTGCAAATTCTTGCAGCACCCCAAAAAGCATCGCAAAAAAAAAGGATTGCGGCACCCCATGAACCGCCTTGGTGGTATCGGTGCATCCCTTCCCTGGGCTCTGCAAGAGCATGGTGGCACCCAGGGCAGGTAAAAGACCCCAAAAAGGTCTTTTTTCACCCCAAATCAGAGGCTGCGGTGGAGGTGGTGCATGACAACTGCTCCCAGAACACGCTGGTGCTGACGGTGGACGAGCAGAACCTGACCATCAGCTGCCATGAGGTGGTTAAAAATGCCCCAGCAGGTACGGCCAACACATTATTGCCAAAAAAAAACCCCAAAAAGCTCCAAAAAAACCCCAAATCTGGTATTTTGGGGTGGTTTTTTGACCCAGTTCTCCCAGCAGGCAAGAGCGCGGTGGCCTTCATCGTCTACAAGGATGTAGAGGAGTTGCTGAACAACATCACGGAGCTGCCCAAGGGAAGACTCAACTCCCACGTGGTCGGTGGCAGCGTGGGGAAAACCGGTGTCACCTTCAGCGTCACCGTCAACATCACCCTGCAACACCACACGGTGGGGGCTGGGGGGGCTGCCCCGGGGTCTGGGGGGGCTGTGGGGGGTGCCCCGGGGTTGGGAGGGTTTGCACGAGGCGGGGATTGGCACCAGGAAGCACAACAGGGTTTGTTGCGCCAAGTGCGTCGGACCAAATTACGGCAGCGGTTGGCAACGGGGCATCGTGATGGTGCAAATCTGGAGCATGGGGATGGTGAATTTTGGGGTGAACCCCCATCCCGGGGCAAATCTGGGGGCGGTGCATCCCTGTTCTGGTGCAAATTTGGCTCCTGTGCAAATCTGGGGGCGGTGTATCCCTGTTCTGGCGCGAATTTGGATTTGCTGCATCCCTGTCCTGGTACAAATCTGGATCCAGTGTAAATCCAGACTTGGTGCATCCCCCATCCTGGTGCAAATTCGGATCCTGTGCAAATTCAGGTCCTTGCACCCCCACCCTGATGCAAACTCAGATTCGGTGCATCCCCACCCTGGTGCGAGATTCAGCTCATCCCCGTGATGGTGAAAATTTGGATCCTGTGCAAATTGGGATCCCGTGCAAACTGGGGGCTGGTGCATCCCCATCTTGGTGCAAATTTGGGGGTGGTGCATCCCAATCCTGGTGCAAATCTGGATTCTGTGCAAATTTGGGGGTGGTGCATCCCCATCTTGGTGCAAATTTGGGGGTGGTGCATCCCAATCCTGGTGCAAATCTGGATTCTGTGCCAATTTGGGGCTGGTATATCCTTATCACAGTGCAAATCTGGATCCCACGCAAATTTGGGGCTGGTGCATCCCCATCTTGGTGCAAATTTGGGTTTGGTGCATCTTTATCAAGGTGCAAATTTGGATCCCGTGTAAATTTGGGGCTGGTGCATCCCCACCCCAGTGCAAATCCAGATCCTGTGCAAATTCGGGTTCAGCACATCCCCATCCCGTCCCACACCCAAACCGAGGGGCGGTGCAGCCCCTCCCCGGGGCCGCGGGACATGCCACGAGCGGGCCGTGCTCAACAGGAGACCCGGGCAGGCGAGGAGCCGCTCTGCGTGTCCTGGCACATGGTGGGCACCAGAGGCTACTGGAATCTCTCAGGCTGCACCCGCGTGGGGGGTGACAACCTCCACTCCACCTGCGCCTGCACCCACTTCTCCACCTTCAGCATCCTCATGGCCACCGACCCCGTGACGGTAAGATCCCGTTTGCACCCTTAAAACACCCATTTTTGGGGTGTTTTTTTTTCCTTCCCAAATGGTTGAATGTGGTCACGCACCAGACGGGACTCGCGTGGTGTCATGAGTGTGACGTCGCCCACAGGAGAGCTTTGCACTGATGGTGGTGACCTACGTGGGGTTGTCGGTGTCGCTGGTTTGCCTCTTCCTTGCCATCATCACCTTCCTCCTGTGCCGCTCGCTCTGGAGTGTCAGCATCAGCCTCCACCTGCAGCTCAGCATCTGCCTCTTCGCTGCCGACCTCCTCTTCCTCGTGGCTGTGCCCCGCACCGACAACCAGGTACGGGCTCCTCAGGGCCTCCTGGAGTATCTTGGGACCTTCAGGGGCTCCTTGAGCTCCTTGGGGTCTCCACAGGCTCCTTGGGGGCTCCTGAAGCATCTTGGGACCTTCAGGGACTCCTCAGGGTCTTCTTGAGCCTCCTTGGGGTCTTCACATGTTCCTCAGGGTCTCCTTGAGCACCTTGGGACCTTCAGGGGCTCCTTGAACCTCCTGGGGGTCTTCACATGCTCTTCAGGGTCTCCTCAAGCCTCCTCAAGGTCTTCACATGCTCCTCAGGGTTTCCTTGAGCATCTTGGGGCAGTTTGGGGCTCCTCAGAATTCTCATTCTGCTCCTCTGGGTCTCCACGAGGTCTTTGGGGCCTCCTCAAGTTCCCCAAGGACCTCCTGGAGGTCCTTGGGGAGCTTGTGGGGAAAAGGACCCAGGGTCACGGCTCTTGGCTGTAGTCTCTACCCGAACAGCTCCAGCTGACCTTCTGCCAGGGGTCCCATCTCACGCTGAGTGGGCACAAGCACCTGGATTATGGGGTAACTGAGGTTGGAAGGTTTGGTCCAACCCCAACTCAACACAGTTCCAATTAGTTGAGGTTCTTCAAGGTTGTCGGTTCCCTTCTTGCTCTGGGTGGGTGTCAGCACCTGAATTACAAGATAAATGAGGTTGAATGGGATGTTTGGAGGTCTCCAGACCGATCTCCACTCAAAGTGGGTCTAACTAGTTGAGGTTCCTCAGAGTTGTTGGGTCTCATCTCTCTCTGGTTGAGTGAAAACACCTGAATTACGGGATAACCAAGGTTGAATGGGATGTTTGGAGGCCTCCAGTCCAACCCCAACTCAAAGCAGGTCCACCCAATTGGGGTTCCTCAAGGCTCTTGGGTCCCTTTTTCCTCTGGGTGGGCGAAGCCAGTTGAATTATGGGATAGCTCAGCTTGGAAGAGACATTTGGATATCTCTGATGTGCCCCCAGCCCAACGCATTTCCACTTCCTTGAGGTTCCTTGAGGCCATGTTGGGGTGTGTGGAACATCTCCAAGTGCCGGAGATGCCACCACCTCCCCAGGCCACACTGTGGTGACACTGGGGAGCCCAGCACAGCCTTGGTGTCCCCCATCCAGCTGGCATGTGCCATCACGGCGGGCTTCCTCCACTACCTCTTCCTTGCCTGCTTCACCTGGATGTTCCTGGAGGGTTTGAATCTCTTCCTCACCGTCAGAAACCTGAGTGTCCTCAACTACACCAGTGTCAATCGCTTCAGGAAAAGATACATCTACCCCGTGGGTTACGGCACGCCAGCCATCATGGTGGCCATCTCCGCCGCCATCCACCCTGGTGGCTACGGCACGATGCACTAGTGAGTCCCACCAGCACCCAGGCTGGGGTCAATCAAGCGGGGTGGGATCACCAGTGGAGAACATCATGTGTTTTGCCTAAATCATCCCAAAAAAAAAGATGCCACAGCAGCCAGATGTGGGTATTTTTGCGCCACCAAAATCACCAAAGGGATTTGGGGGTATACTTCCCTTTTTCTCCCTTTTTAGCTGCTGGCTGAGCACAGAGAAAGGCTTCATCTGGAGTTTCCTCGGTCCCGTCTGTGTCATCATCCTGGTGAGTGTTCTGCTGCAAAAAGGAGGCAGAGGGGGAAAAACTGGGAGAAAAAGGAGCAAATTTAGACTTACCTTTAAGAACAATATTAAGCAAACACCCCATGGGCTGGGGGCACCTGACAGAACTTGCACCATGGTGCATTAATGACGGGTTTTTTGCACCTTTTCCGCCCCAAATTTATGATTGTGGCCACAGCTCTTCCCCCATAGACCCCAAATTTTTAGAGATTTGCATAAATTTTTAGAGATTTGCATAAAAAAGAGCAACTTCACATGTTTATTTAAGGATGGCATTAAGCAAACACCCCATGGGCTGGGTGTGCTCCGTGCAGGTCATGCCACAGTGCATGATTTTGCACCGTTGACCCTTTTCCACACCAAATTTACGACCCATGGACCCTGTCTTGCAAAATGACTGTTTTTTGCTTTCTGCCCAGGTTAATTTGATATTTTTTCTCATCACCCTCTGGACTCTGCGGGACAAGATCTCCTCCCTCAACACCGATATCACAGCCCTAAAAAACACCCGGTGGGTTTTTGCATCAGCAGGAAGCATGTTGGGTATTTTGGGGGAGAAGGAAGAGCATCTGGGATGGGTTTGGGGTGAAAAAAGAGCAAAATGAGTGTTCCATCAGGCTGATGACATTCAAGGCGCTGGCGCACATCTGTATCTTGGGCTGCACGTGGGGTCTGGGCTTCCTGCAGTCACGGGGGAACAATGGAGTGGTGGCCTTCATCTTCACCATCATCAACAGCCTGCAGGGAGCCTTCATCTTCCTTGTGCACTGCGTCCTCAACCGGCAGGTACTGGGGAGGGGACCCAGGCGTGGGGTGTGTGTGAGGGGACGGGGACACTCGGGACACAACTCTGGGTCCCATCCACAGGTGACGGAGCAGTACTGGCGCTGGTTTAGGGCGCTGGGGCGACGAGCACACCCCCAGGAAATGGTCACCACCGAGATTCATGTCTCCTATGTCACGGTAAGGGCACCCGGACGCCTGGGTCCCTGTGGGGTGCTGGGTGGCATCCCAGTCCCCGTGGGGTGCTGGGTGGGCACCCAAAACCCGGGTCCCTGTGCGGTGCTGGGTGGGCACCCAAAACGCAGGTCCCTGTGGGGTGCTGGGTGGGCACCCAAACATCTGGGTCCTCTAGTTGCCACCAAAAGGAGGTGGCGCCCAGGGGTGGCATGGGGGAGGCTGCCTGGACCGCCAGGTCCCCCCAGGGTGCTTGGGAGTCTGGCAAGAAACCGCCAGAACCTCTGTCCCATTTCTGCCCTGTTTTTGCCCCATTTTGTTCTCATTTCGCCCCAACATGGCTCCTTTTTGCCCCCAGGAAGGGGAGAGGCCGCAGAGCCACAGCACCGAAGGCTGCATGTGGGAGAAGTGAGAGCAGGTGCCTCCCAGGACCGACCCATTTCTGGCACATCCAACCCACTTCCAGCAGCTTTCTGGAGCATCCAACCCATTTCCAGCATATTTCCTGCAGATCCAACCCATTTTCCCAGTTTTCCTGCTCATTTGACCTATTTCCAGCATTTTTTTTTCCTGCAGAACAACCTGGCTTTAGTGTTTTCCCCACAGGTCCGACCTATTTTCAGCATTTTCCTGCAGAACAACCCATTTACAGCATTTTTCCTGCATATCTGGCCCATTTTCCAGCATTTTCCCCAAGAAATTACCAATTTCTGGCGTTTTCCCCTGGAATCAATCCATATCCAGCTGCTTCTCCTCAGGATCAACCAATTTCCTGCATTTTCTTGTGAAATGACCATTCTTCAGCATTTTCCCCAAAGAACAACAAATTTCCAGCATTTTTCTGAGGAAGGACCTGTTTCCAGCATTTTTCCTGTCGATTTCACCTATTTCCAGCATCTTCTCAAAGGAATGACCAATTTCGAGCATTTTCATCCAAGACTGAGCCTTTCCCAGCATTTTTCCACGGGACAACCCATTGCCAACATTTGCTCTAAGAAACGTCCTGTTTCCATCACTTTTCCATGGAACATCCCACTTCCAGCATTTTTCCTGTGGACTTTACCCATTTCCTGCATTTTCTCCAAGGATCGACTAATTTTCAGCATTTTTCCGCAACGCTTGACCCATTTCCAGCATTCTTCCATGGAACAACCAATTTCTAGCATTTTTTCACAGAATGACCCGTTTCCAGCATTTTCCCAGCAGTTTTGCACCGGTTTTCTGTCTACTTCCCTCCACGCTCCCCCTATTTCTGGTGTTTTCCCACAGAATGACCCATTTCCAGCATGTTTTCCCCCAGGATTGCTCCATTCCTGACCTCTTCTGGCCACCTTCTCCTCAGGGCTCCAATGGGATTTTTGGGCTGAAAAAAGCTGATTAAAGGCACATGGCTTGTCCCTGAGGAGTGGGGCTGATGCAGCTGGGGGCGGGGGACGCCTGGGACTACTTGGGGGTCCGGGGAGGGGGCCCAGATCTACTTGGGGGTCTGGGAAGGGGCCCTGGACGCCTGGGTCTAGGCCAAGGGGGGAGTGGCCAGTCAAGCCCCGCCTCCCTTCCCCAGAGACCAATTAGCTTCCTGCTAGCTCTTGATTGACCCAATGGTGCTGGGCATGTGACTTCCCACCCTGACTTGCCAGAGAGGTGTCTGATTGGTGAGAGGTGGGAGCTGGGCGGTGCCAGGAGCAGGGAAGGCCTATCGCGTGGTGGGGTGGGATGAACAAGCAGCAGTGCCAGCCAATGGACAGTGGTGGTCCTGGGAGGCGGTGCTAAGGGAAAACCCGCCCCCAGAGCACAGAGAAGGCGGCGGTTGGCTGTGAGCTGAGATGGGCAGGGTGGCTCAACCAATGGCGCGTCGAGAGAGGCTGAGGAGGCTCCTGAGGAGAGGTGAGGGGGGATGGTGGCTTTGGGGGGCCCTGGGCATCCCCCACACACACCTCCAGAGCCCTCCCAGTACCCCCCAGTGCTGGGACTGGGCTGCGTCCCTGCCCCAGTGCTCCCAGTACCCTCCCAGTGCTGGGACTGGGCTGCGTCCCTGCCCCAGTGCTCCCAGTACCCTCCCAGTGCTGGGACCGGATTGTGTCCCTGCCCCGTGTCCCTGCCCCAGAGCTCCCAGTGTTTGCCCAGTACCCCCAGTGCTCCCAATAGCCTCCCAGTGTCGTCCAAGTACCTTCCAGCCCAGTGCTTCCAGTGTTCCCAGTACTCTCCTCAGCCCCAGAGCTCCCAGTAATCCCCAGTCCTGTTTCCAGAGGCCTCCCAGTACCCCCACAGCCTACTTCCCCAGTGCTCCCAGTGCCTTCCCCATATCCCTTAGCCCCAGTCCTCCCAGTAACCCCCAGTCTCCACCACCACGTAAGCAAGGACCACCTCCCTGCCAGCCCGTTTCCCTGCTAGAAATGGGTATTTTTGTTAAATTAACAGATTTTAATGAGGGCAGAAGCGTCTCTTCGAGTCGGCTCCACCACTGGTCAATTTTTTGTTGTTGAAAAACAGCCAAAACCAGCCTAAAACCAGTTTCATTTTCTGCCACGGGTCCTTTTTTTTTTAATTGATTTTACAGGAAATTTCTCAAGCCCAGCTCAAATTTCCTAATTTTCGGGGGGCGGGGGGGGGAGCTCCCATGGTTAATTTTCAACCCGGAGAGGGAATTTTGTTACCCGTAACGAATCATTGCTTTTCTACCGATCAATAATGTATAAATTCCCCCAAAATACGGATTTTTAGCTTATAACCCTTAAAAAAACAAGTGTTAAGATCACACCATGGTTTTAACTCGATTTCTTCAATTCCAGAAATTTTCAGTCTTTGGGATGAATCTGATGAGGCCACTTTATTTATCTGGGGCAAAAAAAGACTGAATGGCACATGCTGCATTTCTTAGGGAAAAAAAATATAAATTTATTGGGTGATAATGTGCTGAATTAAGAGATGTACAAATGAGCAGAATTGGGGTTTTGGGCATTTTTTGGTTGTGAGGCCACAGTTGGGGAAAGTTGGGGGCTGGTGCCTGGGGGAGGGAAGGATAAATATGGAAAAAAAGTCTTTGGAAAATAGGAAGAAAACAGGATTTTACTGAAATTGTCTTTTCTGAGAGTTAAGCAGAAACCACCATGTGGCAGCACAGCTGGGGGGAAAAAGGAGAAATTCAGTGACGCTGAGAAACAGGACTGGTTTTGCGCTGGTGAGTGGGGTTTTAACCATTTTACAGTAGTTATTTTAACTTAAAATACCTTTTTTTTCATGGTTTGTGGGTCAGGTTGGGTGTCACAGGGATTTCACTGACTTTTTTAGGGATTTTCACATCATTTACAGACAACAAATGGGAGTGTGGAGCCTCCAGATCCCCCTGAAGCTACGGGAGTTCATCCAGCTCCCAAACGGGAAGTTTAAAATGTACTTTTTTTTTTTTTTTTAACAGGCACATTGATAATTGTCTGAAAATGGGAAAAAATAAAGCTGAAGTCAGCAATTCCAGGACTTTTCGCAAATCCAGTGGTGGAAGTGGGAGCATCTGTCGTCGTTCCAGATGCCGTCGGGCCCGATGCTGCCGCAGTCTTTCTGGTCCTTGTCTTTGTTCTCCTTCCATGTGTTCCAGTAGCTGGAGAAAGGAGGAAAAGGAGAAAAAGGAAAATAGAAAATAATAAATAAATAAAAAAAGCGCTGCACGGCAGCGAAGCTCTCTCAGGAAGAGGTAAAATTTGTTTTTCGAGGGAAGGAAACCCCTAAAATGCTCGATATTTTTTTTTTACCACCAGAAAGAAAACGCTCTGATAATCTCATTTTTGCAATGTAGACCCTTTGACTTAAGTAAAACTAACAAAACCCAAAGTTTTGGTGGGTCAGCGTCACCTTTTTCCATTTATTTTCTGATTATTTTCTGGTTTTGGGGAATCCTCAGAGGGAATTTTTACCTTATACTCGTACGTTCGCCGTTAGTCCAGACCCAGGTGCCTTCCTCCAGCTGATCCGTCACTCCCAGCCAGTATGTGCTGCTGCTGTTCATATTGTCCTTCAGGAAATTCTAGAAAAGCAGAATTGGTTAAAACAGCCCCAAAACAATCATTCCAGTGGACTACGGAGCAACTCAAGGCTTAGGGCAATTAAGGTGAGGTCATTGCCGCGATATCCAAGCAGTGTTTTTTTGGTAAATAGTGAGCAATTTGAGTGCATTAAAGTGCATGTACAGCACTCTGAAAAGGAGATGTTGACATTTTTGGTCCATTTTTAGTACTTTTCCCTAAAAACAGGAAATCGTAGTTGACTGAACTCATCTTGATCATTGGTGCTTCCCTCCACCTTCAAATAACTCGGAGCCTGATGGCCAATCTTGGTTGATTTCATCCAAAAAAAAAAAGGGTTTAGAGTTCCTGTGTTGCCCAGAGCAGGAATTCTCCAAGAAAATGGGTATTTTGGGTATTGTGTAAGCCAAGAAACTGGTTATTTTTCCCTCGCAAGCGGCCAACTGACCTGCTCCATCTCCGAGTTGACGATGACCAGGTGAGCGCCTTGGTCGGCGCAGATCTCCTTCGCGTCCAGCCAGCTCATCGTCTCCGTCGAGAAGGAGTAGCAGCTTTTCTCAAAGACCTTCCAGCCGGCCGAGCACTTCTTGTTGTCCAGGACGGATCTGCAGATCAGCGCTGGAAGGACGAGAAACCCCCCAAACTCAGGCAAAAATCATTTTTTCTCTTCTGAGGAAATCTCCACGGCTTCCCTGATGGGGTGACATCTCAAAATTGGCTTAAATCACCCGAATTTTCCACCCTTAAGACCACTGTGTTCTTTCTGGGGTAAAACCAGGAGGTTTCTTTTCTGGCCCACGACGATGAGAGACCATCAAAATGGAGACGGCGGCTTTACCTGTGATGTCCTGCAATTCCTCATAGTATTTGTGCATCCCGCTCCGCATCCGCAGCTGTTCCCGTCGCGTCTCCGACAGCTCCTGCAGCACTGGGGAGCGCAGTGGGGTGAGCAACCGCCGCCAGACCCGTGTCCCCCCACTTTTTCCCGCTTCCCCATTTTGGTTTACCCAAACCTTGAGCTCTTTCCCCCAGGATTTATTATTTTTCCACACATAGAAATCTGAAATAGGGCTGCAAAACCCTGGCCGCCGGCTTTGCTGCATGTATTTTTTTCTCTTTGGGTGACATTTTGCTGCAATATCACCCATAATATAATTTAATTAATCACTCATTTGGTGGTGATTAAGGATTTGGCCCATTATATTTGACTTTTGCAGAATTTTCCGTAGGATTTACGTCCTCCCCTTCCCATAACCTTTAACAGAGATAATGGGGTGAATTTTCCTCCCAGTAAGATCCTAACCAGGATAAATCCTGTGACATCCCAAGAGCTGATTTGCTCCTATTTGCACCATTTTGGGGCTAATTCCTTCAGAACTGGGGCATGAGCTCAGTCAGTGTCTGATCTACACCGTTACCCCTGCGTAACTCCCGGTGCAAATCAGAAACAAGTCAGTTGAAGTCGGTGTTGCTTCACTAAGAGATGGAGCAGAACCAGGAGACACTCAGACAATTTGATTTTTCCTTAATTTACACCAAAAGGCAAAACGGGTGCCAAAAAAGAGCCAAACATCACAAAATCAGTGTCTCGCGACTCCTGTGAAACTCCAACGCGGGGCTGAGTCCGAGGACCTACCGTTGGCTTGATTCTCTGAGTAGTTTGACCTCAAGAGCTTTAACTCTGCCATGATTTCCATCTCTGAAACAAAAATGAAAGAAAAAACATGGCTGGATCATACCAAGGAATTGCAAGCAGCACCTAAATTTGGGCAATTTATGGCTTTTTGGGGCTGAGTGGGGAATTCCAGAGCAGGTTCTAAATTTGGCCAATTTATGGCTCTTTTTTGGGGGGGGGGCTGACTTGGGAATTCCAGAGTGGATTTACTCTGGATTTACACCCTGTAGCAAACGGGGAGCGCTGCTGGTGCAGGCTGCACCCCGATGGAGCGCACTGGGGGCAATTTGGTGATAAAACCCGAAACTTCACGTACTGGAGTGGAATTAAAACCAAATTGTGATGACAGACAGGCTTTAGCCACCGTTTCCACATGGACGGACACTTAAAGCATCACGGGCACAAACCATGTGTTATTTCTAACACTGAAAACGCTTTTTTGGGGGAGTTTTAACCAAACCAGCTACTTCCCGGCGCAGCGAGGACCCTTCTGGGGACACTCACGTTTCACCACGGCCAACGCGAAGAGCAACACCCACGCGACGAAGCTCAGCGCTACCAGGACGTAGAGGATGGCCACTGACGTCACCCTGTGGCTCTGTCCCCTGTCACCTCTGGGCTCCGGGTCACCTGCAGAGAGTCGCGGGGGAGAAATTGGGGAGGAATCCCAGTTTTCCAGGTCTGGATCCGGCCGAGGCCTCTGCTGTGGGATAGCGGCATCGGTCGAGAGCGACTCACCCTTTTGGTAAGGACCTGGAGATGCCGGTTTTCCCGCCAGGATGTAAACCCCTGTTGAGAGGAAAGAAAGAGTCACTAGGGGATGGTTTTGGGGCATTTTAGGGCCAAATCCTGCCCCATGGAGTCCTCAACCACACAGGCGATGGAGGGAGAGGAGGTGGGTGCTACCTGTGCCTCCTTTGCTCCTCTGGCTCTGCAGATCTTCATCGGTCGCCGGCGGCTTGTGGCCACGATCCGACTCCGACAGAGACACGTCGTCATAATCATCCTCGAAGCTGTCTGGAGATGCTACACAAGAGGAAAAATGGGTAAAAATCAGGGTTTTACACTAACCGGGAATCCCAGACGTTATCAATCAGCTCAGTCCTTCAGGAAGCATGAAAAATACAATTTCCCTCCCCCTTTGGTAAATCTGCAGCACCTCCGACAAGGTTTTTACATCCTTTTCCCAATATATATTGATTTTATCATTTTTATGGAGTTTTACAACATCGCTCCGCTCTTTCAAAGCCAGGTTCTCCCCTCGGCTGCAAATCTGAGCAATTCTGCTGAAGTTTGAAGCTCTCTGCAGTGGAAGGGGATAAATTTGAGCCTGTGAAGGTGCAAATGCCGGCTCCGAGAGTGAGGATGAAGCGATAAATTCCCTCTTGATCCCCCCAGTGTGGACTTTCAGGATATTTTTGGGGCTGTTTGATCTTGTTTGACGGAAGGAACCAAATTCAGAGAGAAACGCTGTGTATAGCAAGACATGTTTGACCAACCGAGCTGAAAATAAAGCCCAGTTTGGCCTTGGGGAGGCACCTTGGGGAGTTCCGCTTTCCATCCGCGCTACAAAAAAGCCTGAAAAGGTGAAAAAATGATGACTTACCCGGTCTGAAGTCACCCATAGGTGTCATTTTCCCAGCAACGGAGTAAATTCCTGCCAAAAAAAAAAAAAAGGAAATTAAAAGAACATTGAAGATGAGGGGAGGATCCTCAAAACCACCACTAGAGCTTCCTCTAAGCCCGTTGCCGCTGGTGAGGGAGTTGCCGGTGCTTTTTTAAGGCCCAGGTGGAGTTTATAGATGAAATTGGGGCCAAAATTGGAGATTTAGGGTCTCTCAGGCACAGAGCAGGACCCGCACGACTTCGAGCACCCCAAAGGCATTTTTCCCTGCTCCATACAACAGCGGTGCCCCACCGGCGTATTCAGACACCGCCATGCTTCACCGAGACACCCACCAGCCCCAACAACACACGCCAAGGACACTCCAAGGACACGCCAAGGACACGGAGAGGAGGGATCTTCCCAATTTTACCTGCTTGTCTCACCAGCCGCTTGGTGGGGGCTGGTGGGGGACCCAACCAGTTGCCATAGGTCTCCTGCTGGGCCATGCTTTGCCGGGGAGAGGAGCCGCGCAGGCGCCCGGCGGGGAGCTAAACCCCTCAGCACGCACCCCGGCACACCCCTCGCCGCCTCCAGCACCCCATTTTGGCCGGCGGTTCGGCCCCGAGGTTTCGGTTCCTTCTCCACGCCGGGGCGGTGGTGACATGCAAATGGGCGGCGAAATGAGGGTGAGGCTGTGCTCTTCCCCGTGCAAAAAATACACCTTTTTGGTGGACCGTGGGATTCGGTGAGTTTGGAGACGACGGGTTTGGGTTTGGGGGAGAAACGGTGACGCCGCAAGAGCTCTGCCATCAGTGGGAATTTGAAGGTGGCTCCCACACGGATTTGGTGGGGTTTTTTTAGGAATTATAGATAAAACCGCCACGGTGGCACCTACAGGTGTTAAACACGGCGCTGGTGAAATCCCAAATCGTCCAGCGGAGCCTCCGCCCGTGCCGGGAGGGGAATCCGGCAGCGTGGCCCTTTGGCAAAACAAGCGTCGTGCTTCAGCAGCCACGAGCTGAGGATTTGCATACACACCCTGAAAACACTCTCGCACCTCATCTTCACCGGTCTTTCTTCCCTTTTTTGGAGGTTTTTTACCTAAACCCTGGGAAAAAAGGTGCGCTCCAACCCTCCTCAGCACCGCATCGGCTCGAATTACGCGAGTTTTGGTTCAAATCACAACCGAAGCACTCTATTTATTAATTTCTTTCCCTGATTAACCAGCAAGCGCTACGTCCGGTCTCCGCGCAACAGCCAAACAGCTCACAAAATGTTAACAAACACCCCAAAAATCTCTAAGCACCCCCCCTCCAAAGAGTGACCCCCTCAAACCCCTCCGCCGCAGCGCTGTGCCCGCCTCAGTCAGCGCACTTTGCTTTTGGGAAGTAGAGTACCATTTTTTTACACCTTTTTTCCCCAGACCCTCATGTTTTCACCCTGTGTTTGGTTTTTCTGGGTTTTTACTGGTTTTCCGCCCCGGTGAGGGGAGCCACTAGCAGCTGCGCTCACAGATCCAGTGCTCGGGGTTGGAACATATCGCGTCATTCCAGCGGCCGTTGGCGTAGATGGTGGCACAGTCCTCGCCGTGCTGGCCCACGTTGTTGGGTTCACCAGCGTTCCAAAACCTGTGAGGGGGGAGCATAGAAATTTGGGTGGAAAGCTCTCTGTTTGGGAACTTGTTGGGTTTTGGGGTTTTTTTTAAGTAGGGGGGAGTCAGGCAGAGAGCACACCCACCCTGCAGCGTCTGCCAGGGAGGGCAACAGCCCCCCTCAAAAAACCTTCTCCCCCCATTTAACGCAGCAATGCAATTTCAGTGATTTTCCCGTTTTCTCCTCATTTAACACAGGGAAATGGCTCCGCTTCAAGCGCAGTGTTTTTCCCAAAATCCCAAGAATGAGGAGATTGATTGAGGAGTCTTGATCGGGAACCGACTGAGATCAGGGGGAGCCAAGCAGGTGCTGCAGCTCCTTGCGTGTTCCCACCTGGGTTTTCAGCCCCCAAACCAAAATAAATTTGGGGGGAAAAAGCCAAAATCTTTTGCACCTCTGCACCCTGCAGCAGGGTGGCTCCTCGTACCTTTCCCTCCACCCGGCATTTTCACGTGCCACCATGGAACTTATTTCCGTGCTTTTTAAGCACTAAACCAGAGCAGAGGGTGCGGTGCCTTTTTTTGAGCAAAAAAGGGGCCAAGGAGGAACAGAGCTGATTTTTTGGGGCAATTTACCACCCGATGAGGCTAAAAACGTACGAGAAAGAGAGGGAGCGGCTGTCCACCCACTGCCAGCTGCCTTCTCTGTGCATGTCGGTCAGGCCCAGCCAGAACACCCTGTTGTCCATGATGTGATTTGCCAGAAATTTCTGCAAAAAGTGGGGAAAAAAAAAGAAGCGTCACGAGGGGAAGTGGAAGGTGACAGCAAAGGGATTCAGTGGCGCCGAGGCCAGCGCCGGCAGTCGGTGACATCGGGGAGCCTGTCCCTCGCAGAGAACAACTGTGACGTGTCACAAGTGTGACAAAAATTGCAACATTTCCCACCAGAAATGGAAAAAAGTGCTGAAATTTCTAATACCTGGAGAAAGAAGCTTTATCCAGACCCCATGTGCTTTTAAAAGCCGCGTCGGTGAAAACACCCTCCTGAATGGGAGGTAGGGAATGTCTAAATTGGGTTAGAAGTGCTAACTTGTGCATAGTTTTGGGTTATATCTCTATAATTCATTCTATAATTTCTGTAATTTTTCTAAAAAAATTCTGTAATTCCTAAAAACCTTCTGTAATCTCTAAAAAAAAATCTGTAATTCCTAAAAAACCTTCTGTAATTTCTAAAAAAACTCTGTAATTCCTAAAAAGCTTCTGTAATTTCTAAAAAAAATTCTGTAATTCCTAAAAAACCTCTGTAATGTTTAAATAACTGCTGTAATTTCTAAAAAACTTCTGTAACTTCTAAAAAAATCTGTAACTCCTAAAAAACGTCTGTAATCTCTAAAAAAAACTGTAATTCCTAAAAACCTTCTGTAATTTCTAAAAAAACTCTGTAATTCCTAAAAAGCTTCTGTAATTTAAAAAAAAAAATCTGTAATTCCTAAAAAACTTCTGTAATTTAAAAAAAAAATCTGTAACTCCTAAAAAACTTCTGTAATTTCTAAAAAAATTCTGTAATTCCTAAAAACCTTCTGTAATTTCTAAAAAAAGATCTGTAATTTTTTAAAAAAATCTGTAACTCCTAAAAAACCTTCTGTAATCTCTAAAAAAAACCTGTAACTCCTAAAAACCTTCTGTAATCTCTAAAAAAATTCTGTAATTCCTAAAAAACCTCTGTAATTTCAAAAAAAAATCTGTAATTCCTAAAAAAACTTCTGTAATTTCTAAGAAAAATCTGTAATTCCTAAATAATTGCTGTAATTTCTAAAAAACTGCTGTAATTTCTAAAAAAACCTGTAATCTCTAAATAACTGCTGTAATTTTATCATTCCTAAATGATCATGAGGAGGCATCACCGTGGAGCCATGGTGCATCCACCCCAAACTCAGGTGAGCGCCTCTTGTACCCCAGGAGTCCCTTGGGGTCACACAGACCCCAGCAGGGCAGCGGCTCCCCCCTGGCATTTCCCCCAAAAAAAACCATTAAATCCCATCAGCCATTTTGGGGACAGATTCATTCAATTTGGCTAAATCACTTCAGAACCTCAACTGGCTGCATCTTCCCCCCCTCTGCAGGCAGACTTGAGTCTCCCATGCTTAACCTTCCGCATTCCATTTGTGGAACTGGAGACTAATATTCCTCTAAACTCATGAAATCTGGGTTTTTTCTGCTTTTTACAGGATTTCTCAGCTTACATTTTCCTGCTCGCTGTTGACAACGGCCAGATGGGCGTTGTAGTTGGCGCAGAAGTCTTTAGCAGCCGTCCAGCTTTTGGTGGTGGAGGAGAAGAAGTAGCAGGTTTTGGCAAACTGCTCCCAGCCGGTGGGACACTTCGTGCAGAGAATATCTGAGGGAAAACGGCGAAAAATAAAAAGGAGAGCGCGCGGTGAGCGCAGAGGGACGCCCGCGGGCTCAGCCTGGCCGTTACCCCTCACCTGAAAGGCTGCGTATCTGCTCCAGCGCCGTGTCGAGGAGCCCCGACGCGCGGTTCTGCGCCTGCTTCACCTCCGCCAGCTGCCGCTGCACCGGCTCCAACACGTCCCTTTGCTCTGCCGGGGAGAGCACAAAAGGTAATTCAGCTGCCACAAAGACCTAAAACCCACCCGTTTTGTCTCCCTTCCCCTTTTCCTTTCCATCCCAATTGACACCGTGGCTTTCGCGGTGTGTTTTCCTGGTGCGAGTTACCGTCTACTGAAATTCAGGTTGTAAAACCTCAAAACCCTTTCGTTTAAATGAGATTTTTATTGTGTTTATCCACCTTTTCCCTTTAATATTATACTTAACGATATCTCAAACTCATTAAGATTGGCTACACGCGGTGCACATTTCAGGAATCGTTGGAGCATCTACCCAATACCGCGTGTTTGGAAATCGAGGAGAAGGACTGAATTTAACGATTTTCCCTCAAAATCAGGCTCTCACCCAGGGTGCGGAGGCGATCCGACAGCTCCTTCCCGCACTCCGCTTTGCACTGCGTCACCTTCCACTGCACGTTCTCCACTTCTTGTGACACTGGAAGGAGGAAAAACTCCGCTTTTGACCCTGTCTCACTGCTGCCTCCACCCAATATTCAGAACTCTGCCTGAATTTCCCCAAAACCGCCTTTTCTTTGGCGTACCGTTCAGAAGTTGGCTGTGAATTGCCTGGATCCCACCAGAGAGCTGTTTATCTAAGAGGAAAATAAGAGGAGAAAGCTCACAACAAGCCCTGGCCATCTCTGTTCTGATGGAAAGCATCTTCAGTTCATTGTTTTGGTGGAAAAAGCGCCCTGGGAAGTGCCAGGGGGGGAAATCCCTGTCGGTATCAAGGGTGCGGCAGGTGCCAGGGAGCCGTTTTGGGGTGAGATGTTGTACCGAGGGTGTGCTGGACCTCCGAGAGGTTCCGCCACGCCGTCGTGTGGCTGCTCTCGCTCCGCATCCGGGCTTGTTCCAACGCCTCCCACGCCGCGGATACTGGAGGAGAGGAAAAGAACGCTCGCCTTCGCTCCGGATCCGGCCCCGGAGAGCTCGCGGGCTGCCAAAAGGCCTTCAGTCCTAACTTGGAGACACGTTTTGCTCCATCCACTGGTGTTTCCCCCCAAATCGTACCCCCCTGCCCCCGCGCTTGGCGATCGGAACAAGGAGCGCGCGGCGGATTTCACAGAATCATCTCAGTTGGAAAAGACCTTGAAGATCACCTGGTCCAACCATTATTTACCTCTCTGGAGATTCACGACGGTGAGAGCGGTGAAGACCACGAAGGTGAGGGCCAGAAGCACGTACAGCAGCATGACGGCTTTCTCCGGGGACGAGGCTGGGATGGGCAGCACGGCAAGGGGTGAAATGGGGTGAGGCGGCCCCAAGTAACTCCCACCCCAATGGAAATTTTCTTAAAGAAGAGCACAAAGAGGAGAGATCCCCCCCAAAACAACCTCTCGAGGGGCTCCACCACCCTGTTCTCCACGCTCAAACCTCTTTTTCCTAGGTGATGACCCAACGGAGGAACCAGGCATCAAAAATTCAGCTATAACTTCGGGGAAAGACTCGTTTAAAGAGACGAAACCCTCCAGTTTTCATGTCTCTGGATCCCCAGAGCTGCTCCCTCACCCCAATACCTCCTCTAGGTGTTTTCCTCTTCTCTTGCTTCTCCAACTCCATCCCCTGAGCAAAATCCCATTTCTCAGAGGTGCTGACAGCGCTTTCCCCTTGTGACATTTCTGATGCTTTTTTTTTTTTTTGACGTTGCCCTGATTTATACAGTGGGGAAGACACGTCATCTCATCCTGGGGGGAAGGAAACACTTGTGTTTCGTAATTCTGTTTTCCTAAAAAAAAAAAAAAAATCTGCTCATTCAGGAGCTTTGGAGGGGCTGATGCTCTTGGGCAGCCCCTCCCCACATGTCACACCCTCTTCCCTTTGATTTTTTAGAAGAATTGGTTAAAAAACACACTCTGCTCTCCTCAGACAAGGCCAACACCTGCCCCGGGAGGTGGTTTCTGGGGGCTTCATTCTGAAATAGCAACCGGTGTTCTCTGAGGTGAACACGTAAATTTAGCTTTTTCTTTTGTTTGGTGGGAATTCTTCAGCATTTTGCTCAGCATTTTTGGTGATAATTTCTTAAGTTTTTAACGCACGAAACAGTGTTGCGAAAATCCTCATTTTTGGAAGCACTTGTTTCCTTCATTCCTTCTCCAGGAAAATTCTTTTCCTTGCCTGAACCCCCTCAGGGCTTCGAGCCAGGCGTCCCCTGGGCTGGCTTTCACAGAAAACGAAAGTTGGAACTTATGAGTAACTTCATCATTGACCGATTTCAGCTGAATTTCACAGAGGCACCCCAGGAAGAGCAAACGCAGCCAAAAGTTGGACGTCCCTTACTCCGGTTCCCCTGCTCTCAGGGCAAGCAGCTTCCTCCTTTTGTCCAATTTCCCCTTTTTTTGATCCCAAATTTAGGGGAAGTCAAGAACAAACTTCTGCCCAGGGTGGCTACTCATGCCCTTGGGGCTCCGGCACTTTTCAATAAGCAGTGGACTGTTTTGAGTCAAAACGCTGTGAATTCTCCCCTCTGCTGCCAGCATGTGGTTTGTCCTGGTAGCATGGGAGAGGTTTAAAAAAAAATCAAGGGTAGTGATTTTTAAGCTAAAAGAATCGAAAAGTGAGATAAAAGTCAAGGAAGGACCAAAAAACACCAGCTCCCACCCCTAAACCTCCCACATCCTTCTCTCTTTAGTCTTTTTTTAGGGTTTTTTATCTTTTTGGTTTTTAAATGCTGAAGCCGGAGTGGTTGAAAATCCCTTTAAGCTCCTAAAAAAATCCACTTCTCAGCACTGTTAAAAATATCCCCAGTGGCTCCTCAGCACTCCCAGTGTCCCACACCCCCCATCCCGGGGGACAGCAGGACGCTCGGTGTCCCTGGGGACAGCCCGCACCCCATCACTCTTGTCCTTGGGAACATCCCTGATGCCCCCCCAAACTGGGGACACCAGTGTCCCTGCACCCCTGAGATCACTGGGGACCCCCAGTGCCCCAAGACCTCAGTCCCTGAGAAACGTGGGACCCCTGTCACCCCCATTTCTGGGGAGCTGGGGTTTTTATTATCCCCATCCCTGAGGATCCCAGGAGCCCCCAGTGTCCCCATCCCTAGATCGCTATGGGAGATGGGGTCCCCTGTCACCCCGTCACCCCATCCCTGAGGACCTGGGGATCCCCATGACCTCCATACCCAGGTCCCTGTGGGAATGAGGGGGCTTCACCCTAATTCCTCCATCTCTGGGTGACCAGGGACCCCCGACACTCTTGTCCCTGGGGAACTGGGGACCCCCATTCCGGGTCCCCCTGCCCAGACGCCCTCCCTGAGGTAATGAACCCCACACTGGACCCCTCACCACAGAGCTGCAATCAGCTACTCGATGCCCCATAGGTGGAAGCGTCTGCCTATCATCCCCATCAGCCAATAAGAGCCGCAAATCTCCCCAAGAAGGTGGGATCAGCCACCTGTGCTGGAGGGGTGAATGCCGCCTAGTTTCCGCGCCCCCATAGGCTGCCTCAGCATCTTCTGCTCCAGCGATTGGTAGATTCTTCTGTCAATCCAATCCGAACCCTTCAGTTGAAGAGGCGGGGCTTGTTGTCCTCTCCTGTCAGCCAGATGCCACTCCAAGCGAGATGTGGCAGCTGATTGGCCGCTCTACCTATCCATCATCGCCACCTGCGCCTGCCATTCGCCTCCCAGCAAGGAGACGCACAGCCCCCCTCAGGGGGGAAGCATCTCCTTGAATCTCATTGGAAGGGACAGCTTGCCCATCAACCACCGGCGAGACAGCTCATTGGCTCACCGCGCAGCAGGCGCGGTTTGTAGCCGGGGTCCCCCCGCGGCGGCTCATTCCCGGGCGGGCCGCGACGATTGGCGGTGGCGCCTGGGAGAGGCGGGCGGAAGCGCGGAAGCGGCGCGTTGATTGGCTGCGGGGCGGGGCCGCCTGTCAGTCAGTGTCAGTCAGGGCGGCGGCGGCGGCGGCGGGTCCCCCCATGGCAGCGGCGGGGCCCGCGGCGGCCGCGGCTCCCGCTCGGCTCCAAGCGGCGGTGGCGGCGGGGGGGCGCCGCGGGCCCTCCCCTCGGAGGCAGCCGGCGGTCGCCATGGCAGCGCCTCGCAGGTAGGAGGGGCCGGGAGAGGCGCCCCGCCCCCTGGGGGGGGCGCCCTCCCTCAGGAACGGGGGGTGCCCCCCCCCCCCCCCCCCGCGGGGGGGGGGGGGCTATGAGGGGGTGATCGGGGGTAATCGCCCCCCTAAGGTTAGGGGGGGAATCGGGGGTAACCCCCCCTTCGCGGGGTGCGGGGGTTTTTGGGGGTGACCCCCCCTTGGGGGGGGTATTGGGGGTAAAGCCCCCCTCTAGGCTGTGAGGAGGGGCTGTCTGGGGGGGTAATGCTGGGGGGGGTAATTTGGGGTAAATATGCCCCCCCCAGTCTATAGGGGGGGGACTAATTGGGGTTCCCACCCCCCCCAGCTGGGGGGAAATTGGGGTACCCCCCACATGCTTCTGGGGGTGCCCCCCTATTGGGGGGGCACTGCGATGATCTTCCCCCTGGCTATGGGGGCAGCTGGGGGTAACCCCCCCCCCAGGACTGTAGGGTAACTGGGGGATCCCCCCCCTCCCAGGCTGAGGGGGTAAAGGGGGTTCCCTCCCACTTTTGGGGGGTAATTGGGGGTTTATCCCCCCCCGAGGAAACCAGGGGGGTGCCCCCACTCTGCTGTGTGGGGTAATTTTGGGGTTATATTAGGGGGGGAGCATTGGGGGTGCCCCCACCACGCCATGGGGAGGCATTAGGGGGTCCCCCCCCCCACTATAGAGGCTGACATTGAGGGGGGGGTCTCCCCCTATTCCCCTCCTTTATTGGGGCCCCCCACCACTGCAGCCTGCCGGTGGCTGCGCTCCTCTGTGCAAAGAGGGTGTTGTCCCTTGTTTCTTTTTCCCTTAAAATAATGAGATTTTGGTTAAAAAAAAATAAGCGGGGGGGGGGGGGGGGCTGTCTGCGGCAGGCAGCAGGGCCCCCCCCGTCACAACCACGGGCCCCCAAATGTCATTTATTGGGGGGGGGGCGGAGGCTTTTATCACCCCCCCCATCCAGCCAGTGCACACCCACCCTCTCCACCAGCATCCCTGTGCCCCCCCATCCGTGGGGAGGGGGTTTGGGGGGGTCCCTGGGTGCCCCCCAAAAACACCCCCCCCCCCCCCTCCGCAGCCGCCCAGAAGATGGAGCAACCGCGGCCGCAGCCCCCAGAGCCGCGGCTTTGTGCTGTCCCTGGCGCGCCTCTCCTTTTGGGTTCAAACCCAGGGATTTTAGCTACGCCAGGGACGACTCGGGTTTCCCATCAAATTACAGATTTTTTCCCCCAAATTCCCCCTCCCTTTTTGATTTTTTTTCCCCTTTTTCCATCAATCGGGGCTTTGCCAACGGCGTTGCCGGCGGCGTTTAATACCTGCTGCCACCAGCAGCCCGGCTGGGGGGGGGGGGGGGAAAACAACACCCTATTTTGGTTAAAAATCCCCAAAGACACCAAAGCTTCCCAGTTTTGGGCTCATTTCAACCAATTTAGGACTGCGAAAAACACAAAAATCACCACCCGAGTGGCATTTTGGGTAGTTTTTCCCCAAAAAGCCACATTTGAAAATGCAGTTTGGTGGCCAGCGTTGGGGGGGGGGGGTGGTGGTTTCCTCGCTCTGTTTTGGTGCTAAATTCAATTTTCACCTGGTTTTGGGTGGGTTTTGGTTGGTTTTAAAGCATTTGGGGGGGATTTTAGCTTAAAATTTGCACTTGTTTCATCCCCACCAGCGGCAAAACGCGCGGTGTTTAAACCCATTTTTATCCATTTCCCTCCTCTTTCCGCCAACCGCAGATGTTGGTGAAGCTCGAGAACGTCCCGCTGAAATATTTGTGATTTAATCAATTTTTTTTTTTCCTGATCCGGCTCCTTTGGCACGTTAATAATTGGGGTTTCTGGCAAATTGGTGGATTTTTGATGGTTTGTGTACGACGGAAATTCGGCGTCGCTACCCAGTGGCTCCAAAAATCGCTGCTGAAACTGGGGGTGAATCCCCGCTTTGATGAAACAGCTCAGAGACGCAGCAAAAATGGTGCAAAAAAGGCGAAAAACGGCACTGAGAGACGCTGAGGAAAACGGTAGAAAATACTGTGAAAACGGGGTGGAAAGGTGCAAAACAGCACTGAGAGACGCTGCAAAAAATGGGCAGAAAAGGCATAAAAAGGGGCAAAAAAAGGCACAAAACGCCACGGAAACCATACGAAGCTCCAGGCAAAACTGCGAAAATGGGTCAAAAAAGCTACGAATTGCAGATTTTTAAGTGCAAGGGGGGATATTTTAACATTTTCCTTCCAAAACGCTCCGGCTGGAGGTCGGCATCTTGACATCCTGCTGAAATTGGGTTTTTTTTACAGCGTTTTGGTTGCGGGATGGTATTTTGGGGGAAAACGAGTGGATGTGACGGTGACGGGAGGGGTGGACTTTGGGGACACATGGGGACTTCGAGGACTCCGCAGCGCCCCGTCACACCCAGAAAGTTCTTTTTTTATTAACCCACCGTTGCAAACGGGCTGAAATCAGGAGCAGCCGATCCCCTTTTTGGGCCAGTTTCTTAAAAACAGATCCTGGGCACCGTGGTGGTGTTTTGGGGACCATTTCCATTATTTTTTCTCCCAGTTTTCTCAGTGCCTTTGACAACCCCTCGGACATTTTTTTTTTTTTTCTTCCAAATTCGAGTGTTTTCAGCAAATTTTGATACGCATCATCCTGGAACAAGCTCTTGCCATGACAAGACCCCCTGAAGGACGGCTCCTTCCCGCCATGCCTGAAAAACCAACAGGATTTCACCCAAAAAAGAACCCTTAAAAATTTCAACTTGCCTTTTCTCCTCTTTTCCCATTTCCACCTGGTTTTTTTTTTTGTTTTGGTTTGGTTTTTTTTGCTGGGTCTAATAAACAATATTACCATTTGCCTACCTCATTTTTTGGTTGAAATCATGCGTTTTGGCCATCCCATGCTCATCCAGGCGTGGCTGTTGCTTTTATTTCCCTCCTCCCCCCATCAACGTGGAAATGTATATTTTCCTAAAAAGCCATTTCAGGATGTTCTCGCAGCCCGTTGAACCGTGGCAGGTTGTGCTGCGGCTGCTGTTTGATCGGTAACTTATAATTTTGCAGCGAAGCCACCGATGCCACTCACTATTTTTTTTTTTGTTAAAACAGTATTTTGGGTGATATCAGCCAGCAAGGTGTTGCAGGGAAATATTAATTATAAAAAATAAATTAACGGCTCTCCTGGAGACGAAGGCGCTGCTGGACGAGCCCCATCCCGTGGTGAGCAGCATGGGGCTGAATTCAATATAATCAAAGCTTTTTTCTTTTTTTTCCCCTCCCGCTTTATAAAATTTCCTGCTTCATAAAATCCACATGATCCTGTGAACGATTGACCCGATTCTCCACGAAGCCGCTCTGTTAAATTTTGCCAGTTTTGAAAAACCGTTAACCAAACAACAAGAGTTTTTCCCCATTTGCCGTATGGCCGCACTCGCCCAGCGCTCCTTCATTGCTCTGCTCTCCTCCGAGCTCGTTTTGCTCCACCAGACAGTTTTTCCCCCCAAAAAGAGGGGTCAGAACAATGGCTTTTTGGTTAAAACCTGCCCGATTTATAGTTTAATCTGCACAGAGAGCAAATTAAGCCCAAATCAGGTAAATCACACATTCACAGCGCATCCTTCGGGTGCTGCTGCTTTGTATTTATTTCCTCCGCTTTCTTCATCTCCTTTGAGCACAGCAGCAACTGAGGGTTCGTTTTACCAGTCTTCAGCAGCATTTTTCACCAAAAGGAGAGTTTTTCAGCCCAAAAACGGACAAAGCTTCCTTGAGGGATCCCAGTCCCTGCTCATCCTCCTGCTTGAACCCCTCTTTTTTTGTAGCACCCCTCAACCCGCCATTTTCCACCCCATTTCTACCAGTCCCTGCAATCCCAAACCAGGACTCGTTCCTCCCCAGGGAGGCATTTTTCCATAAAACACCACCAAAATGGGCAAACTGGGTGCTGTCAACCCCTTAAAGCAAATCCACAGCAAGGACAGCTTTCTGTAAATCCTCTTTTCCCGCATTGGCCCGTTCCTTCCCAAATTGAGAGTTTAATTCCAATTTTTAGTCTGATTTAATTCAACTAATTTAGGGCAAACACAGGACGATGCACTTAGACCTGGCTTGATGTAAAAACCGGGATTAAATGGGGTTTTTTTAGGGAATTAATATCTCAGTGGGCTGCAAACTGAGCGATGCTCTCCTCCTGTTTTCTATCAGATTGGCTTAAACGGGGGGTTTTTTAAGAGATTTGATGCGACGTGGTGAGGAGGAAAAGACAGGGGGGGACACGTCCCGCTCACGTTGGTGCTCGGCTTTCCAGGTGAGACCCCCAAATCCCCGCGGGCTCGGCGCGCTGCCGGCCCCCACCACCATGGCGTCGCCGGCCGTCAGCCCCGACTCGTCCTCGCACGAAGCCCTCTCCTCCGTCAACTCAGCCCCGGCGTGTTCGCCCACCTCCGACTCGGAAAACCTCAGCCCCGACGAACTGGAGCTGCTGGCGAAGCTGGAGGAGCAAAATCGGTGAGCGCCGGCCCCATTCGGCCGTTTTATCGTCCTTTTTTTTTTTTTTTTTTCAAGTATTTCCCTTAAAATCAAAAGCGCTGGACAACAACCAACCACTTCCCCCAAGCGTCGCTCCAGCCGGGGTGAAAACACTCCGGTTTATTATTTTCAAGGTTTTATTTTTCTCTTTGAAAGCAGCAGGGTTTGCTCGTTCAGGCAGGCAAAGGGGATTTCTGGAAGGAGGCGGCTGTTTGGAAATAATAAATAATAAACCCACCCGCTTCAGTGGTGGGTTTTAAACCTGCTCTTGATGGGAAACAAGCCCCGAGGCTCATTTTGCCGAAATACCAGGCAAAAAGCTCCATCCCTGGCGTTAAACCGGTGTTAAAATCAAGCCCTGAAATGCAAATTTCCTCGCAAAGCCATTTTTAAGCAAATTTCCTCTTGGAAAAAAAAAAAAAAACCAACACTGAAAATCTGTTTTTTAAACAAATCTATTAAAGAAACCATCCGCGGGCAGCTGTTGGCAGCTGGCCAGGGCAAATAGCCCATCGGTGCTGTTTTGGGGTGGTTTGGGGGAATATCTCCTCTTTTGGGGAATTTTTGGGGGAATATCTTCATTTTTGGGGTGGTTTTGGAGGAATCTCTCCTCCTTTGGGGCATTTTGGCCACTCCTTTGTGGCGGTTTTGGGGGAAATATCTGCTTGTTTGGGGTGGTTTGGGGGGAATCTCTCCTCCTTTGGGGTTTTTTGGGGGGAATATCTCCTTTTTTGGGACTGTTTTGGGGGACTCTCTTCTTCTTGGAGGCTGTTTTGGGGGAATATCTCATTCTTTGGGGCATTTTGGGGGAATATCTGCTGTTTGGGGCTCTTTTAGTACAGTTTTGGGGGAATATCTTCTCCTTTGGGGTGTTTTTTGGGGAATATCTTCTTTTTGGGGGTGAATTTGGAGGAATCTTTCCTCCTTTGGGGAACTTTGGGGGAATATCTACTCTTTTGTGATGGTTTTGGGGGAATATCTGCTTGTTTGGGGTGGTTTGCAGGGAATCTCTCCTCCTTTGGGCTTTTTGGGGGGGGATATCTCCTTTTTTGGACTGTTTTGGGGGACTCTCTTCTCCTTTGGGGCAGTTTTGGGGGAACTGTCTCCTCTTTTGGAGTGGTTTTGGTTTTGAGGGAGTATCTCCTCCTTTGGGGTTTTTGGGGAGGAATATCTCCTTTTTGGGGACCATTCTGGGGGACTCTCTTCTTCTTGGAGGCTGTTTTGGGGGAATATCTCATTCTTTGGGGCATTTTGGGGAAATACCTGCTGTTTGGGGCTCTTTTAGTACAGTTTTGGGGGAATCTCTCCTTCTTTGGGGCTGTTTTGGGGGAGTATCTCATTTTTGGGGACAATTCTGGGGGAATTTCTTCCCCTTGGAGGCTGTTTTAGGGGTATATCTCCCTCTTGGGGATTTTGTTGGGGGGAATGTCTTCTCCTTGGGGATTGTTTTGGGGGAATATCTCCTCTTTTGGGGCAGTATGGGGGGCTCTCTCCTCCTGTGGGGCCTTTTTGGGGCTATCTCAGTCTCTCGCAGGCTACTGGAGGCCGACTCCAAGTCGATGCGCTCCATGAACGGCTCGCGAAGGAACAGCGGCTCCTCCTTGGTCTCCAGCTCCTCGGCCTCCTCCAACCTCAGCCACCTCGAGGAGGACACCTGGATCCTCTGGGGCCGCATCGTCAACGAGTGGGACGAGTGGCGGAAGAAGAAGGAGAAGCTGCTGAAGGTGAGAAAAACACTTTATTTTTAATTCTATTTTAACCCCACTGCAAAAACCTGCAGCATGATCTTCCCCGTGGCTGGACAGGATGATGTCTACCCATCCACAAGGAGCTTCCCCACCTTCTTGAAACCCATTTTTTTCAGTTTTTGCCTCATTTTTCCACAGGAGCTCATCCGCAAAGGGATCCCCCACCACTTCCGTGCCATTGTCTGGCAGCTGCTCTGCAGTGCCACCGACATGCCCGTCAAAAACCAATACTCGGAGCTGCTCAAGATGTCCTCTCCCTGCGAGAAGCTCATCCGACGGGATATCGCCCGCACCTACCCGGAGCACGAGTTCTTCAAGGGACAGGACAGTCTGGGCCAGGAGGTGCTCTTCAACGTCATGAAGGTAACGTCTTTCCTCAAACATCAACAGATCTTGGCCACAGCCTTGGACACCGCTCTGGGTTTTGAAGCTGTTTTAACTGGCTATTCATTTTTGATGAGTTTGGTTTCCACCACAAACTCCTGGAACCACCACTTCTTGCAGCAAGGGGACCTCATTCCCCATCCATCCCACACCTCATTTTTCCCGTTGAGTTTTACTCTGAAATAAGAAACAAATGGTTGAGTATTTTGGGGTCTAAATTCAAGTGTGGAGCAACGTTGTGCTCACAGGTGTTGTCAACCAAAAAAAAAAAGCTAATTTTGATATTGTGGTCAAGGCCTCCCACAGCAAGCAGGGCTGGTGGCCCGGCCAATTCCCCTGCTCACACATATATTTATTATGAATTTTTTTCCTCCTTGCAGGCCTATTCGCTGGTGGACCGGGAGGTCGGATACTGCCAGGGTAGTGCCTTCATTGTGGGACTGCTGCTCATGCAGGTTTGTAATGACCCCGGGGTGAGGAGGAGCTGCCGATGGGTTTTTAACACCCTCTGGAGATGTGGTAGAACAGGGTTGGGAAATGGGAGCCTTTTTCTTGATCCTCAGGAACAAAATGGGCTTGTTCCCCCCATCCCACTTACTCCTGATGGGTTTAAAATTCCCTGTTCACGTTCCCCTTCACCCAGGGATGGCTCCCAGCATGTCCCATCCCATCACCTGGTGGGAAGAGGCTCCAAACCCAGAGCTGCCCGTAGAGTTTTAAAGGTAATTCATGTCCCTTTGGGTCTCCAGATGCCCGAGGAAGAGGCCTTCTGCGTGTTCGTGAGGCTGATGCAGGAATACCGCTTACGGGAGCTCTTCAAACCCAGTATGGCCGAGCTGGGGCTCTGCATCTACCAGTTTGAGTACATGCTGCAGGTAGGCACCACCCCACGCCCCCCCAAAATGCTCGAGGTGGTGGTGACCGATGGGTAGAGCCGGGGGACAAGGACAGGGAGAGGTAGGAGTGAGGTGGCAGCTCTTGGGAGAAATGGGTTCCTCCAACGGAGCTCGTGTCCAGCAACACGGAGATCTTAGGGCCGTCTGTGAGACGCCCTGAGGACCATCCATGATTCCTCAAGGGGATCATCAGTGAGACCCCAAGAACATCCACGATACGCCTTGGGGGCATCCATGAGACCCCAGGGCACCTCCATGAGATGCCCCCAGGGACCATCTGTGAGACACCCAAAGGGACCATCCATGGGACACCCCAAGGACCATCCAGAAAATGCACTGAGGGACTTCCACGAGACCCTGGGGACCATCTCCAAGCCCTCTCCCAGAGGACCTTCCATGAGACCCCTCCACAAGACCTCATGGACCTGTTGAAACCTCCGAAGCCATGAATGAGCCCTAAAATCATCCACCATTCCCCGTTTCTCTTAGTTTCCCTCCATTTCTCACATCCAGGAGCAGCTGCCGGAGCTGAACATCCACTTCCGCTCGCAGAGCTTCCTCACCTCCATGTATGCCTCGTCGTGGTTCCTCACCCTCTTCCTCACCACCTTCCCTCTTCCCGTGGCCACGCGCATCTTCGACATCTTCATGTATGAGGTAACTGGGCTGCGGCCAACACCATAAATCACAAAGAAACCACAACCACATTCTCCACTTGGATGTGGAAACATTCTCCCCACACCAACTGGTCTGGTTTTGGGGGAGAAAACCCCCAAACCCGGGGTGTGAAAGGTGATGGCGTGAGGTCAAGTGAGGACCTTTTCCCCCAGGGGCTGGAGATCGTCTTCCGCGTGGGGATGGCACTGCTGCAGTTCAACCAGGCTGAGCTCGTCCAGCTCGACATGGAGGGCATGTCCCAGGTATGTGCCGGTGGCTTTTGGGGTGGATTTACCCACAGGACATGTTTTTGGGTGAATTTGTCCAACAGGACTTGTTTGGGGACAGATTTATCCAATGGGACACGTTTTGGGGTGGATTTAGGCAACGGGACATATTTTGTGGTGGATTTGTCCAAGAGGACATCAAAAGGGATGTATTTTGGGACAGATTTGTCCAAGGGGATGTAATTTGGGGCAGATTTAGACCCAAATTTAGTGGTTTGGGGCAGGTTTTTCCCAACTGGATGTGTTTGCAGACCAGTTTATGCAACAAGCCACATTTTGGGATGGATTTATGTAACCAACTATATTTTGGGTTTGCATGATGGGCCATATTTTGGGGCTGGTTTATGTTATAAGTTGTATTTTGGGGTGGATTTATGCAATGAGGGTGTGTTTTGGGGCAGATTTATCCAACAGACCCTATTTTGGGGCTGGTTTTACCCAATGGGTCCTACTTTGGGGCTGGTTTACATGATGGCCTGTATTTTGGGGCCACATTTCATGGCCGGTTTCTGCACCCACAGTACTTCCAGAAGGTGATCCCACACCAGTTTGACAGTTGCCCCGACAAACTCATCCTCAGGGCCTTCCAGGTCAAGTACAACCCCAAGAAGATGAAGAGGTAAGACGGGGAGACGGGTTCCTGCGCTTGGGCGGGGTCCCCCCCGGCAGCTGTGGGGCACAGGGCCAGGCAATCTGGTCCCTGTCCTCGTGTCCCAGCCTGTCCCCATGTCCCGAGCAGGCTGGAGAAGGAGTACGCCGCCATCAAAAACAAAGAGATGGAGGAGCAGATCGAAATCAAGGTGAGATGGGTCAAGTGTTGGCATCCTGGGGCTGCTTGAATCATCCTCATGGCCACTTGGCCCAACCCCAAGGCCAGCTGAGCCCTCCTAGCATGGCGTAGCCCACCCATGGGGTCATCTAAGCCATCCTGGAGCCACTTTGACCCATCCCGGGGTCACTTGTCTCATTCCCAGAGGTGTTTGAGCCCTCCTGGCATGGTGTAGCCCATCCCTGAGGCCATCTAAGCCATCCGGGAGCCACTTTGGCCCATCCCAGGGTCACTTGACCCATTTCCAGAGCCATTTGAGCCCTCCTGGCATGTCATAGCCCATCCCCAGGGCCATTTAAGCCATCCCAGGGCCACTTTGACTCATCCCAGGGGTCACATTGAGCCATCCCAGGGCCGTGTAGCCCATTCCTGGGCCCACTTGAGCCATCTCAGGGTGACTTAACCTCTCCCTGGAGCCACCTGACCCGTCTCTAGTGTCCCTTGAGCCATCCTGGGACAACTTCGCCCATCCCCGGAGCCATCAAAGCCATCCTGGGATCACTTTGACCCATCCCATGGCCATTTAAGCTGTCCCCAGGGCCACTTAGCCCATCCTGGATACCCTTTAGCCTGTCCCCAGCACCTTCTGAGCCATTCCCAGGGCCACTTGAGCCCTTCTGGGCCAACTTCCACCTATCCCAGGGGCCATTTAAGGTGTCCCTAGGGGCCACTTAAGCCATCCCAGGGCCACTTGACCCCTCACAGAGCAGTTTGAGCCATCCCAGGGCCACTTTCAGCCATCCTTGGGGATGTTTAGCCCATCCCTGGGGCCATTTGAGCCAGCCCTGAGGCTATCTAAGCCATCCTGGGGCCACCATGACCCATCCTAGGGCCATCAAACCATCCCTGGGGCTGATTCCTCCCCATTTTCCCCACCCCCCCCCCAGCGCCTCCGCACTGAGAACCGCCTGCTGAAACAACGGATCGAAACCCTGGAGAAGGTGAGCCCAGCGACCAGCACCCCAAATCCCTCCTGGGGGCACCCCAAAACCCCTCTGGGGACACCCAAACCCCCTGTGGGCCCCCAAATCCCCCCTGGAGCACCCAAAATGTCCCCTGGGCCACCCCAAACTCCCCTGGGGCACCCACGTCGCTGCTGCCCAGAGATCCCCCGCACCCTCCAGCACCCCTTTTATGGGCTGCACCCCCCAAAATCCCCCCCTCCCAGCACCATTTTGCTGCAAAAATCAGAGATTTAAGTCCAGCGAGCGGCTGCTTCATCATTTTTCCACGCAAAGGCTCCCTCCAGGAGGTGGGAAACGCTCCGTTTTAGCACAAAACACCACCATCGCCGTGTTTTCCCCCATGCTGGGGGGAAAAAAGCTAAAATCCTTGGAAAACACCCCAGAACGGGAACTGATGATGCGCGGGAAGGTTCCCGGGTGCCTCCGCCTCGTGGCTTCTCTCGCTGCCTCCGTCTCCTTCGTTTATCTCGTTATGTCTCTCCTCTCTTTCTCTCTTTTCTCCGCCGGCGGCCGCAGGAGAGCGCGGCTCTCGCCGACAGGCTCATCCAGGTAGCGTCAAAAATAGCTATTTTTCTCTTTTGCGCTGCGTTTTAACCCTTTTCTTCCCCCTTTTGCTTCCCAGCCCGCCTGTGTCTGGCTCGTTTTGGGAAAATTTGCCCTTTTTCCTGCTTTTCTGGAGGCTCCCGCGCACCTTCCCCGCTGTGGGGGGTGGCGGGGAGAGGAGGATTTGGGGGCGGTTGGTGAAAATGGGGGGGTTTTGGCCCATTTTGGGGCTCAGTGGAAAGTGGGGGGGTGGCACGGTGGCACTTGGGGGTGGGGTTTCGCCAGGATGGGGTAAAAGCCAGTTTTGATGAGTTTGAACAAAATAGTGGATTTGGAGTGTTAGGTCATGGGTCATGGGGTGAGAGTGGCTCGGAGGGGACAAAATGGCCCTGGGGGGCCCCACGGGGCTGGTGTCACCTCCTTGTCCTTGGTGTCACCTGCTGTAGAGCTGGTGTCACCCCCAGGGTTGGTGTCAGCCCCCTTGTCTGCAGTGTCACCTGCTGTGGGGTTGGTATCACCCCCTCATCCCCAGTGTCACCCCCTTTGTCCCCAGTGTCACCCACCACAGGGCCAGCATCACTCTCGTGTCACCTTGTCCCTGCTGTCACCTGCTGCAGGGGGGGGGCTGGCGTCACCCCCTCATTCCTGTCATCACCTTGCTGTGGGGCTGGTGTCCCCCTCCACGGCTGGTGTCACCCCCTTGTCCCCAGTGTCATTCCCTTGTCCCCAACCTCACCTGCTGTGGGACTGGTGTCACTCCTTGTCCCTGATGTCACCCCCTTGTCCCCAGTGTCATTCCCTTGTCCCCAACCTCACCCGCTGTGGGAGTGGTGTCACTCCTTGTCCCTGGTGTCACACCCTTGTCCCCAGTGTCATTCCCTTGTCCCCAGCCTCACCCGCTGTGGGACTGGCGTCACTCCTCATCCCTGGTGTCACCCCCCTCATCCCCAGCATCACCCCCTTGTCCCCACCACCCCCTCCAGCACCCCCACCCCCCTCCCAGTGACATGCCATGGGGGAGACACGTCCCCTCTGTCCCCAGGGCCAGGTGACACGGGCGCAGGAGGCCGAGGAAAACTACATCATCAAGCGGGAGCTGGCAGTGGTGAAGCAACGCTGCACCTCGGCCACCGAGAACCTGCAGCGTGCCCAGACCACCATCCGGCAGCTGCAGGACCAGCAGGTCAGTGTCCCCAAATGTCCCCAAATGTCCCCAGACATCCCCACCACCCCGCCATGTCCCTGCATTTCAGTTCACGCCCCACTGCCATCCGGCTCTGGGTGCGGGTGGTGGGTGCCACCACTGCAGGCAAGGGTAGAGGATGGGCGCGGCGGGTGTTGTGCCCCACGGGTGACACGTTGGGGACGGTGGCAGGGGAACCCCCGCTTCAGCGAGGAGTTTGTCACCCACCTGGAGACAGAGCTGGAGCAGTCGCGGCTGCGGGAGAGCGAGACCCTCGGCGCCCTCAAGGAGATGCAGGATAAAGTCCTCGACATGGAGAAGGTGACAGGGACGGCTTGCGGGTGTCACGCTGGTGGCCTTGGGGACAGGGATGGTCCCACGAGTGGCCCTGGGGATGGGGAGTGTCACACATCTTGGGGACAGTCATGTGAGTGACCCTGGGGATGATCACACAAGTGGCCTTGGGGACAGGATGTGTCACACAAGGGGCCCTGGACCTGGTGTCCCCTGTCCCTGGGGACCCCCAGTGCCACACAGGTGTCCCCAGGGTTTCCTCTTGTGCCTGGGGATCCCCGGTGCCACGTGTCACCCTCTGTCCTCAGTGTCCTCCATCATCTCCCCCATGAGTGTCCCCACCTCCACCTGGCAAAAGGGGACAAGCCCCCAGTGCCACCACCCTGGGGTGTCCCTGCTGATGCCCAGTGCCACCGCCCCAAGGTGGCCCCGATGACATCCAGTGCCACCTCCCCAAGATGTCCCTCCTGGCCTCCGGTGCCACTGCCCCGGGTTGTCCCTGCCCCAGGGTGTCCCCACTGATACCCAACGCCCCCGCCCCAGGGTGCCCCCACACTGGCATGTCCCCACCAATGTCCCGGGTGTCCCCGCAGAGGAACAGCCTGCTGCCAGACGAGGACAACGTGGTGCGGCTGCAGGAGGAGCTGCAGGCGCTGGCGCTGCGCGAGGCCGAGGCCGTCAAGTCACTGACGGAGCTGCAGCAGCAGGTCAAGGACCTCAGTGACAGCTGGCAGGTAAGGACACGGACACCTGGGGGTGTCCCCCCCTCACCTGGGTCCCCCCCCCCAGATGTCTGGGGCCTTCCCGGATGCCAGGGTCCCCTCCTGGCCACCTGGGTCCCTTGTCCCCACACTTGGGTCCCCTCACAGCCACATCGGTCCCTTCTTCCATCATCTGGGTCCTCTTCTGGCCACCTGGATCCCCTCCTGGCCATCTGCGTCCTCTCCTGGCCACCTGGGTCCCCTCTTGGCCACCTGGGTCTCTTGTCCTGATGCCTGGGTCCCCTCCTGGCCACCTGGGTTCCTTGTCTTGATGCCTGGGTCTTCCCTGCAGCCACCTGGGTCCCCTCCCGGCCACCTGAGTCCCCTCCTGGCCACCTGGGTCCCTTGTTCCATCATCTGGGTCCCTTCCCGGCCACCTGGGTCCCCTCCTGGCCACCTGGGTCCCTTGTCCTGATGTCTGGGTCCATTCCTGGCCATCTGAGTCCCTCCTGGCCACCTGGGTCCCTTGTCCTGATACCTGGGTCCCCTCCCATCCACCTGTGTCCCTCACCCTGCCACCCGGGTCCCCACGGGAGCCACCTGGGTCCCACCACCCACCCAACGGGTGCCTGATGGGTGCGGGGCGCAGGCGGGCCGGTCGGGCGGGCGCTGGAAAGAGTCCCCACGGCGGAACAACGCCAACGCGCTGCAAGAGGCCGTGGTGGCCGCGCGGCTGCGGGAGGCCCAGGCCCAGGCCGAGCTGCGGGCGCTGCGCCAGCGGGTGCTGCAGCTCGAGACGCAGGTCAGAGCCCGGGCCACATCCTGACCGGGGGCTGAACTGGGGGGTACTGGGGTCATAGGGGCTGAACTGGGGGTGCTGGGACCTGGGGGGTGCTGAATTGGGGATGTTGGGGGTGCTGTGGGTGCTATGCCAGTGCTCGACCTGCAGCTCGAGATGCAGGTCAGAGCCTGGGCCACATCCTGACCAGGGGCTCCAGTGGGGGTACTGGGATCATGAGGGCTGAACTGGTGGTGCTGGGGCTAGGGGTGCTGGGGCTGAACTGGGGTTGTTGGGGCTGGAGGTGCTGAGTCTAGGGATACTGGGGCTGAACTGGGGATGTGGGTGCTGAACTGGGGGTGCTGGGGCTGGGGGTGCTGAGTCTAGGGATACTGGGGCTGAACTGGGGGTGTGGGTGCTGAACTGGGGGTGCTGGGGCTGGGGGTGCTGCAGCTCAGGACACAGGTCAGAGCCTGGGCCACATCCTGACTGGGAGCTGGAGGCAGGGAGGGCAGAGCTGAACTGGGAAGGTGCTGGGGTTGTGGTGGTTGGACTGGGAGTGCTGGCACAGGAGGGGCCCTTTAGGGGTGCTGGTTCCATGGGTGCTGGGTGCCTGCACCCCCCCAGGACCAGACCCCTGGGGCTGCAGGAGCTGGGGTGGGGGTGGTGACAGTGACCGGGGACAGGCTGTGGGAGCTGGCGGGGCTGGGGGGTGACAGGGACTGGGGACCGGGGGTGGTGACAGTCCTGTGTGTGTGTGTCCCCTCGCAGGGCCAGATCCAGCGCACGGTGCTGGGCCGGGCGGAGCAGACCTGCGCGGGGCTGCGGGAGCAGCTGCGGCTGGCGGCGGCGCAGAGCAAGGGGCTGCAGGCGCAGCTCAGCGAGAGCCACCGCAAACACGCCGAGGCCCAGTGCAAGGTGGGACACCCTGGGGACACCCTGGGGACACCCTGGGGACACCCCGGGGGACTCCTCTGTCGTCACCTCCCTGCGGGCACCCATGGGTGCTCCCCATCCCCTCCCTGGGGGTGCTCACAGAAGCTCCCCAGGGACTCCCCTGTCCCCTCCTGTGGGGACACCCCTGTCCCCTCCCCTGAGGACACCCACAGACCCTCACTGGGGACACCCTTGTCCCCTCCCCTGGGACACCCACAGACCCTCCCTGGGGATGCTCCTGTCCCTTCCCCAGGGACACCCATGTCCTCTCCTGTGGGGACACCCTTGTCCCCTCCCCTGGGACACCCACGAACCCTCCTTGGGGACACTCCTGTCCCTTCCCCAAGGACACCCCTGTTCCCTCCCCAGGGACACCCATGTCCTCTCCTGTGGGGACACCCTTGTCCCCTCCCCTGGGACTCCCACAGCCCTTCCCTTCTGTAGGGCCACAATGTCCCTTGGGGTCCCCATGTCCCCTCCAAGGGGGTCAGTGTGTCACCTCTGAGAGGGTCTCAATGTCCCCTCCAATGTGTCCCTATGTCCCCTCCAACGGGGTCCCCATGTCCCCTCCCATGGGGTCCCAGTGTACCCTCCAATGGGGTCTCAGTGTCCCCTTCCTTGGGGTCCCCATGTCCCCTCCCACGGAGTCCTGGTGTCCCCTCCCATAGTGTCCGCATGTCCCCTCCCATGGGGTCCCAGTGTCCCCTCCAATGGGGTCTCAGTGTCTCCTTCCTTGGGGTCCCCATGTCCCCTCCCATGGAGTCCTGGTGTCCCCTCCCATAGTGTCCCCATGTCCCCTCCACCGGCCCTTCCCTTGTCCCTGGGGACACGGTGGGGCTGGAGCCTCCCCTCGGGGGGGGTGGGGGGGTGACAGAGGGGTGTCACTGCTGTGGCACCGGGTGACAGGGGTGTCCCCAGAGCAAGGAGGAGGTGATGGCGGTGCGGCTGCGCGAGGCCGACAGCATGGCGGCCCTGGCTGAGATGCGACAGCGCGTCGCCGAGCTGGAGATCCAGGTGAGTGGGGACACGGGGACAGGCCGAGGAGGGGGGGGACAAGGCGGGGACGGGGTGACAGGGTGACAGGGTGACAGGGCAGGGACGGGCACCCGCTGACCCGCGCGCCCCCGCAGAGGGAGGAGGGGATGATCCAGGGGCAGCTCAACCACTCGGACGCCGCCCAGTACATCCGCCAGCTCAAGGACCACATCGACGAGCTCAAGGCCGAGGTAAGGCACCCTTGGGTGCTGCGGCACCCACGTCCTGCACCCACGGGTGCTGGGGGACCTGTAACCTGCACCCATGAGTGCTGCAGCACCCACATCCTGCACCCATGGGTGCTTTGGCACCCATGTCCTGCACCCACGGGTGCTGGTGGACCCGTACCCTGCACCCATGGGCGCTGTGGCACCCACATCCTGCACCCATGGGTGTTGGGAGACCCATACCCTGCATCTATGGGTGCTCTGGGACCTGTCACCTGCACCCATGGGTGCTGCAGGACCCACGTCCTGCACCCACAAATGCTGGGGGACCCGTACCAGGGTCCCATGTCCTGCACCCATGGGTGCCACAGCACCCATTCCCTGCACCCATGGGTGCTGGGGGCCCCCACACAGGGCCGGGCACAGTGTGACCCCCCCATGCTGGAGACAGAGGACAGTGTCACCCCCCCCCACCCCAGGGAAAGCTTCCTGATGTCCCCAAGGCCAGGACACGTTGGGGACAGTCCCCGGGGGGGGGATGGCCCCGTGGGTGACATCGTGGTGATGCCATTGGTGACGTCCCCACGGTGCCATCGGCGATGTCCCCACGGGGCCACGTGGCACCGGGACAGCTGGTGACAATGTCTCTCCCCATCTCTCCTCCCTCCGCCCCTTCTCTGCTGGCCCTTGTCCCATCCTGTCCCCTCTCCTTGTCCCCTCCTGTTCCCTCGTCCCCTTCTCTCCCCCACCCTTGTCCTCCACCCATCACCTGGCCCTTGTCCCTTTGTCCCTTGTCCCCTGTCCCATCCCCTGTCCCATTATCCCTGTCTCTGTCCCCATGTCCCCCTGTTCCCATCCCCTTGTCCCTGTCCCCTGTCACCTCGGCCCCATCCATGTCCCCTTATGTCCCCTTGTCCCCATCCCCTTGTCCCTGTCCCCATCCCCTGTCACCTTGACCCCATTAACTTGTCCTGTCACCCATCGTGTCCCCTTGTCCCCTGTCCCCTCGTCCCCATCCCCTTGTCCCATCACCCATTGTATCCCCTTGTCCCATGTCCCTCTGTCCCCTGTCCCCTCGTCCCCATCCCCTTGTCCCATCACCCATTGTGTCCCCACGTCCCCTTGTCCCCTGTCCCCTTGTCCCCTGTCCCCGCAGATCCGGCTGCTGCGGGGGCCGCTGGCCTTCGGGGCGGTGGGGCTGGGGACACGCCTTGGGGACGAGGACTCGCTGGGTTCCTCCGACGAGGAGCTGCCACCCTTCGCCCTGACACACGGGGACATCGGGGACCTTGGGGACCTCGGGGACATGGGGGACAGCAGCGACAGCGAGACCGAGGGGGCACCCACGGCACCGTGACCCACGGGGACATCGGGGACAGCAGCGACCGGCGAGACCCCAGGGGCCACCCCAGGGACCCTGAGCCACAGGGACATCGGGGACGGGGGGGACCTGCCAGCCCCGTGGCACCCCAGGGGCACCCAGGGGACACCCAGGGGACATCCAGAGGACACTAAGGGACACCCACAGCACCCAGGGGACACTGAGGGCACCTGTGGGTGCTGTGGCACCCAGGGGACACTGGGGGACATCCAGAGGACACTAAGGGACACCCACAGCACCCAGGGGACACTGAGGGCACCTGTGGGTGCTGTGGCACCCAGGGGACACTGGGGGACATCCAGAGGACACTAAGGGACACCCACAGCACCCAGGGGACACTGAGGACACCTATGGGTGCTGTGGCACCCAGGGGACACTGGGGGACACCCATGGGCCCCACAGCACCCAAGGGACATTGGGGGACACCCACAGCCACCCAGGGGCACCTGTGGGCCCTGTGGCACCCAGGGGACACCCACGGGCCCCACAGCACCCCAGAGCAGGATGCGGCCATGGGGTGGGGTGGGGGGGGTCAAGGTCAGGGGGGATCAGCCGGATCCTGCGCTTGGGGGGTCCTGAGGCTCCGCTGGATCCCCGAGGGGCCTCATCCTGCGCTCGGAGGGATCTTGGGGCGTGATGGGCCCCCCCAAGGCCGGATCCAGCACCCAGCAGCCCCGTGGGTGCAGTGAGGACCCCCCCGACCCCCCCCAGAGACGTGGCCAGATCCTGCCCCCCCCCCCGACCCCCCCCCACTGGATCCTGGACACGTGGGGGGGACCCTGAAATGGATTTTGGACTTTTTTGGGGGGCCGGGGGGGCCCTGACGTGGCCTGGCCCAGGAGAGGGTCGGATCCTGCACCCCCCCCTCACCCCCCCCCTCGCTGTTTATACCCTGTACAGAGAAATACAGACGCTGTGGGACAACGGGACTCCAAAAAGCCTTAAATTCACCCCAAAAAGTCTGCTGGGACTCAGAAAATCCCTGAGATTGGCCCCAAAATGGCCCCCCCGGGACTCAAAAACCCCTGGAGTTCACCCCAGAAAATCCGCTGGGGCCCCCAAATCCCTGAGATTGGCCCCAAAATGGTCCCCTGGGACCCCAAAACCCCAGGAATACCAAAAAAACCCCCCAACTTGCTGGGATCCCCAAACCCCTGAAATTTGCCCCCAAAAATGTACTGGGACCCCAAAATCCTTGGCATCTGTCCCCGCAGAATCTACCGTGACCCCCAAATCCCTGAGACTGGTCCCAAAATGGCCCCCTGGGACCCCAAAACGCCGGGAATTCACCCCAAAATAGCCTCCCCCCCCCCCGAGGGGACCCCAATAACCACATGGGGGGGGGTCAGCAGCACCTTTATTTGCCCCCCCACACACACACACACGGGAAAGAGGGGGGGCCCTGGGGGGACCCAGGCAATCGGGGGGGTCCGGGGGGGGGCCCTGGGGGGACCCAGGTGATTGGGGGGGTCCCCTGGGGGGTCCAGGGCTCAGGGTGCTGCCGGGGGGGTCCTGGTCGGAGGCGCCTTCGGGTCGGTCCTGAGCTGGGGGGGGGGGAATGTGGAAGAGGCTGGTACCCCCCCCCACCCCCCCCACCCCCCCCCAGTGCTCCCAGTAGTATTCCAGTGCTCCCAGTTACCCCCTGTCTCCTGCTCCCTCCCGCCCAGTGCTCCCAGTATCACTCTTCAGTGTCCCCCTTCCCCCCCCCAGTACTCCCAGTATCCTCAGTGGCCCCCAGTGTTGCCAGTTAACCCCCCCTTGAGCTCCCAGTACCCCCATTCCTCCCAGTATGCTCCCCAGTGCTCCCAGTTACCCCCTGTCCCCCCACTGCCCCCAGTATCTCTTTCCAGTGCCTCTCCAGTATTGCCAGTTACTTCCCCTTGAGCTCCCAGTGCCCCCCAGTGCTCCCCGTTACCCCCTGGCCCCCCAGTTCCTGCCCCAGTGCTCCAGTATCCCTTTCCAGTGCCTCCCAGTATCCTCTGTGCCACCCCTCAGTGCTTCCAGTGCCCCCCAGTGTGGCCAGTTACCCCCACCTTGAGCCCCCAGTGCTCCAAGTTACTGCTCTGTGCCCCCATCCCTCCCAGTGCTCCCCCAGTGCTCCCAGTTAACCCCTGCCCTCCCCCAGTTCCCGACCATTGCTCCCAGTATCTTTCCAGTACCCCTACCAAAATTCCCAGTATCCCCAGTTCCCCCCCAGTGTTGCCAGTTCCCCCCCCCAAGCTCACAGTTACCGCCCCGTTCCCTCCACCCCTCCCAGTGCCCCCCCAGTGCTCCCAGCACCCTCCCAGTGCTTCCAGTTACCCCATTCCTTGCGATTTCCACCCCTCCCAGTGCTCCCAGTATCCCTTTCCAGTGCCACCCCCGGTAATCCCAGTAACCCCTGTGCCACTCCCAGCGCTCCCAGTGGCCCCTCCCAGTATTACCAGTTACCCCCCAGTGACCCCGCTTTTTGCTCCCAGTGCCCCAAGTTACCTCCCAGTTCCCCCCATCTCTCCCAGTACCCTTCTCCCAGTGCTCCCAGTAGCCCCCAGCCCCCCCTACCTGGCCCCCGCCGGGCTGGGGGCAGTGCTGGAGCTGGGGGGGGCCGGGGGGGGCCGGGGGGCAGCTGAGGGCAAAGGGGGGGGGGATCAGCAGTGAGGGGGGGATTGGGGGGTCCAGTGCAGGATGGGGGGGCAGGTGGATTGTGGGGGGCAGAGTGGGGGTGCTGGGGGGGGCCAAGGTGGATTTCGGGGGGGGGCCTTTAGGGGGTACCAAGTGGATTGGGTGGGGCTGGGGGAGTCCAAGGTGGATTGGGGGGGTTAAAGGAGGGGGGGGCACAGCGGGGGGAGGGGGGGTGTGTCCCAGTGGGGTGCCTGGATTTTGGGGGGGTCCCAATTATGTGGTTTCGGGGGGGGGGTGTTACCCCTATAGGAGGGGTCCGGGGGGGGGGGGGGGGGGGTGCACGTGTGAGGGGTTGCTGGGGGGGGGGGGGCAAATTGGGGGAGGAGGGGGCTGTATTATTGGGAGAGGGGGGTTATCCCGGGGGGGGTGTCATGGCGGGGGGTGGGGGGGGTCCCCCTCACCTGTGCGGCCATGGACGAACCAGAGCCCCCCCGCCAGGGCCGCCCCCACCACGAAGGCCCCGAAGGAGACGGCGGCCACGGCCCCGGGGGGCACGGCGGGATCTGGGGAGGGGGGGGGGCAGCGTCAGGGGGACCCCGGTGTCCGGGACCCCCCCAAACCTCCCCCCACCCCCCCCAGGGGGGACCCAGGCGTCTGGGTGCCCCCCCGAAACCGAGCACTCACCCGCGGGGGGGGTGCGGGGCCGGTCCCGCAGCGGGGGCGGGGGGAGCCGCAGAACGGGGGGGGGCGGCGGGAACGGCACCGGGGGGGCACCTGGGGGGGTGGGGGGTGGTTATTGGGGGGGGGTGTCACGGGGAAGGGACAGCGGGGAGGGGGCTGTCCCTGATGTCCTGGGGGGGGCAAATTGGGGGTCCGGGGGGGGGGGGGGGGGGGGGGGGCGTGTTGCAGGTTCCCAGGGGGATTCTGGGTGGGGGGTGGGTCCCAGTTGGGGGGTCCCGGGCCTGGAGGGTCCCTGCTGGGGGCTCCCGTGGAGGGGGGGGGCGGCGTTGGGGCGGGGGGGCCCCGGGCGGGGCGGGGGGGGGCCGTGGTTTAGTGGTTCCCCGGGGGGGTGGGGGGGGGTCCTGGTCGAGGGGGTCCCGGGGTTGGGAGGGTCCCAGGGGGGTCTCGGTCAGGGGGTCTCGGGGTTGGGGGGTCTCGGGGGGGGCCCCGGGGGGTCCCGGACCTGGCGCGGAGGTGCCGACGGGCCCGAGGGTCACCACGATGGGGCGGGTGACGGTGCGGAGGGAGCGGCCGGGGGCGGGGCCGGGGCGGGGCCGGGGGGCGGGGCCTGTCCCTGAGGCCCCGCCCCTGCGCCGGGGACACGGCTCCGCCCGGCACTGCGGGGGGGGGGGGGGGCACCGCTTCACCCCGGTCCCGGTGCCCCCCAGTTCACCCCACCCGCTCCCAGTACCCCCCCCCCCCCATACTGGGCCTGGCCGGTGCTGGTTCCGCCCCCCCCCGCCCCACTCCCGGTGCCCGGTTCCCCCCGCCCCGGTTCTTGTCGCGGCTCCCACCGGCACCGGGGACTGGCCGGGTCCGGTGTCCCCAATCCCGCTGTGTCCCCCCAACGTGTCCCCCGGTCCCGGTGTCCCCAACGTGTCCCCCCGGTCCTGGTGTCCCCCATCCCGGTGTGTGTCCCCCCCGTCCCCAACGTGTCCCCCCCCGGTCCCGGTGACCCCTATTCCCCGTGTGTCCCCTCCGTGCCCTCCCCCCACCCCGGTTCCCGGTGCCTCCTAATCCCGCTGCATCCCCCGGTCCCGGTGTGTGTCCCGTGTCCCCCCCGGTCCCGGTGTCCCCTATTCCCGGTGTCCCCGTGTCCCCCCCGGTCCCGGTGTCCCCTACTCCGTGTGTCCCATCTGCCCTCCCCCGCCCCGGCCCCGTGTCCCCCCCGTCCCCGGTTCCCGGTGTGTGTCCCCCGTCCCCAACGTGCCCCCCCCCGTTCCCGGTGTCCCCCGGTGCCCCCCCCGTACCGGCGGCAGCCCATCCCCGTGGCCTCGGGCCCCCCCCGCGCGGCAGAGGCGGAGGCGGCAGTGCAGGAACTGCAGCGGTTCGGGGAACCGGGGGGGCAGGAGGAAGGAGAGGAGCAGCCTCCGCCTCGCCCCCCCCGCGCCCCCCCCCACCCCCAACCGCCGCCGCCGCCCCCCCCCGCGCCGCGCAACCCCCCCGCAGCACCACGAGGGGCCGCGGGGACGGGGCGGGACCGGCAGCGGGACCGGGGGGGTCCGGGGGGCGGAGCGCGGGGACACGAAACAGCGACGGAGGGAGAAACCCAGCCCGGGGGGGGCGCGGGTGAGGGAGACCTGGAGGGGGGGGCGGGAGGGGGGGTCAGCGGGGGCACCGGGGGATTGGGGGGGGTACAGGGATGGGGAGGTGATGGGGACCGGGGGGGCACCGGGGGGGGTGGGGGGGGGACACGCAAGGACCGAGGGGATGACGGGGACGGGGGGGGACACCGGGGACACGTGGGGCGTCATCGAGACGGGGGGGGGAGCGGGGGGGGGGGTGATGGGGATGATGGGGGGGACCGGGAGGGGGGGCACCGGGGACACAGCGAGACCCAGGGGGCACCGTGGGGGAAAACCGGGGCGGGGACACCCGGGGGGGGGGGTGTCCTCGGGGGTGTCCAGCCCCTCCCGCCCCCCCCCCGCACCTGCACGAAGACCCGCCCCCCCCAGCCGAGCACCGCGCGCGGCCCCGGGGCGGGCGGGAACTCGGGGGAGGCGGAAACGTCCAGGCGGAGGCGGGGGGGGGCCGGGGGGGGCACCGGGGCTGCGGCACCGACCGGTCACACCAGTGACCCCCAGTGCTCCCAGTCACCCCCGGTGCCCCCCCCCCCCCCATTACCATCCACTCACCCCTAGGCGCCCCCTTACCCCTCCCAGTGCTCCCAGTCACTCCCAGTGCTCCCAGTTACCACCCCAGGGCCATTCAGTGACCCCCCTCAGCGCCTCCCAGTACCTCCCAGTACCTCCCACAGGGCTCTCAGTTACCCTCGCAGAGCCGCAGTTACCCACCAGTGCTCCCAGTACTCCCCCCTCCTGTAAATTTAGTCCCCTCCCCCCCCAAGCACCACGGCCCCCTCGGGGCTCCAGTTATCCCTCTCAGTACCCCCAGTGCTCCCAGTTACGCCCCCAGTACCCAGTTAACCCCCCAGTTCTCTCAGTAACACCCCAGTGCTCCCAGTTACCCTCGGTGACCCCCCAGAACTTCCAGTTACCCCCCGCAGTGTCCCCAGTTAACCCAGTGCCCCCCTCCCAGTGCTCCCAGTTCCCCCCCCCCCCCCCCCGCCTCACTCACCCCAGGCCGTTCCCCGCTGCACCGCGGCCTCTGGGGGCTCGGGGGCCCCCCCGGGTCCCCCGTGTCACCCCACGGCCAGCCCGGGGGGGGCCCTGCGGGCGGTGGCACAGTCGGATCCCTCCCCCCCCCCCCGGACCCCCCGTGTCCCCCTGTGACCCCCCCGGACACATAAGACCCCCCCCTTTACCCCTCTGGGTTCCCCCCGTCCTCCACCCCCGACACCTGGGTCCCCCCGTGTCCCCCTGTGACCCCCCCCCGGACATATAAGACCCCCCCTTTACCCCTCTAGGGTCCCCCTGTCCCCCTCCCCGACACCTGTGTCCCCTCCCTGTCCCCTGTGTCCCCCCCGCCACACCTGGGTCCCCCCCATGTGCCCCCCCGTGTCCCTCTGTGACACACCCCCCACACACACCATTTACGTCCCCCCGTCCCCCCCCGCCCCCGATACCTGGGACCCTTCCTGTCCCCTGTCCGTCCGTCCCCCGGACCTCTGGGTCCCCCTGTGCCCCCCCGGAACCCACCCGCGGGCCCCCCCCCGGGCAGCAAGAGGAGGAGGAGGAGGGGGGGGCTCCAGCTCGGCGCCATGGGGGGGTCCCCACTCGTGTCCAACCCCCCCCGCGTGTCCCCGGGGTTCCCCAGGCGCTGGCAGCTCCCGCGGGTCGCGTCCGTGTCCCCAGCGCGGTCCCCGGGGCCCGCCCACGCGTGGGAGGCTGCAGGGGGGGCTCCCCCCCCCCCACGAGGCCACCGTCTCCCGGGTGACACCCGCCCGGCCTTGGGCTGCGGGGACGTCACCCCGGGGAGGGACCAGCCACCCCCGCCTGTCCCTGATGTCCCCCCCGTGTCCCCAACGTCCCATGTCCTTGATGTCCCCTATGTCCCCCCAATGTCCCCCCCACGTCCCCTACATCCCCCCGTGTCCCCGATGTCCCATGTCCCTAACATCCTCCCACGACCCGATGTCCCCCCCCTGTCCCCAACATCCCGTGTCCCCCCTGTCCCATTCCCCATGTCCCCATCTCCCCCCCGACCCCCCCAGTGTCCTGTGTCCCCATTGTGTCCCCAACACCCCCCCCCCGGTCCCCCGTATGGATGTCCCTATGTCCCCCCTGTGCTTCCTGTCCCCCATGTCACCCATCCCTGTCCTCCCACATCCTCCCATGTCCCCAATGTCCCCATCGTCCCCATCTCCCACCTCCTGGTGTCCCCCATGTCCCCAGCCCTGTCCTCCCCCACCTTCCTCCATCCCCAACGTCCCCCCATGTCCCTTGTATCAATGTCCCCTGTCCCCCAATGTCCCCCATCATCCTGTGCCCAGTGTCCCCCCATTGTCCCCATCCCTGTCCCCCATATCAATGTCCCTGTCATCCTGGCTCTGTGTCCCCAATGTCTCCCCCTCTCCCAACGTCCCCCCATGTCCCCTGTCCTCCAATGTCCCCAATACCAATGTCCCTCAATGTCCCCTCACATCCCCCATATCGATGTCCCCGTCCCCCAATGTCCCCTCATGTCCCCCCTGTCCTCCAACATCCCCCTTGCAATGTCCCCGTGTCCCCAACGTCCCCTGTCCCTGACGTCCCCCCCCCATCCCCCCAATGTCCCCCAGAGCCTGACGCCGACGCGGCCCCTCGGGTTCCACATGCGCATTTATAATAATAATAATAATAATAATAATAATAATAACAATAATAATAATAATTAATAATGACGACGATAACGAGGGGGAGCCGCCGCCCGCGCCCACAATGCACTAAAACTGCACCTGCTGCCACCCCGGGGGACACGGCGGGGGGGGGGGGGGGGGGGGGGACCGCGGGCCAGGTGTCCCCGTGTCCCCGCGGTGGCCCCCAGGCCCTGTCCCCAGCTCTGATTGTCACCGCGTGGCCTCGCGTCACCCAAGGGCCACCGTCACCCCGGGGGCTTCTGGGGACGGCGTCCCCGGGCCACGTCCCCACACTGTCCCTCTGGGTCACGTCCCCGTGGTGATGTGTCCCCTTGATGTCCCCCTGTGCCACATCTGTGCCGTGGCCCCACGGCGCATCCCCATGGCGTCCCCCAGTGCCACCTCCCCGAGCCACCTCTGTGCCACCGCTCCGTGTTGTCTCTCATGCCACGTCCCCAGGCCACCTCTCCATGTCACCCTTCAGCGCTGTGTCCCCGTGTCATATCCTGGTGCCACCTCCGTGTCCCCATGTCACATTCTGGTGCCATCTCCACGTCCCCGTGTCACATCCTGGTGCCATCTCCATGTCCCCGTGTCACATCCTGGTGCCATCTGTGTCCCCGTGTCACATCCTGGTGCCACCTCCGTGTCCCCATGTCACATCCTGGTGCCATCTGTGTCCCCATGTCACATCCTGGTGCCATCTCCGTGTCCCCGTGTCACATCCTGGTGCCATCTGTATCCCCATGTCACATCCTGGTACCATCTCCATGTCCCCGTGTCACATCCTGGTGCCATCTGCGTCCCCAGGTCACATCCTGGTGCCACCTCTGTGTCCCCAGGTCACATCCCAGTGCCATCTCCATGCCATCCCTCCATGTCACCTCTCTGCCATGTCCCCATGTCGTCCCTCCATGTTACGTCCCCACGCTGAGTCTCCATGTTGCCCCTGTCCCATGTCTCTGTGCCGTGTCCCCATGCCACATTCCCGCGCCATGTCACCGTGCCATCTCGCCGTGTCACATCTCTTCCCCGTGTCACCATGCCAATGTCACACCTCCGCACCACGTCCCTGTGCCATCTCATCGTCCCTCTGCGCCGTCCCTCGGTGCCACATCCCCGCAGTGTCCCCACGCGTCGTCCTCCGCCCCGTCACATCCCCGTGTCGCATCCCCGTGCCACCTCCGTGCCCACATCCCCAAGCCGTGCCCCCGTGTCACGTCCCTGTGCCACGTCCGTGGGCCGTGTCCCCATGTCACAGCCCGTGTCCCCGTGCCACATTTGCGCGTCACGTCCTCGTGTCACATCCCAGCGTGCCACGTCCCTGCGCCATGTCCCCGAGTCACGTCCCTGTGTCATGTCCCAGCGTGTCACGTCCTCGTGTCACGTTCTCATGTCACATCCCAGTGTCCCCCAGCCGGTTCCTGTACCCATCCCTGTCCTCCCGGGGTTGGGGACAGGGACAGCGGCAGGGAACAGCCTGAGCGCGGAGGCTGAGGAGCTGCCGCCCTGGGGAAACTGAGGCACAGGCCACCCTGGGGGGGGACACAGAGGGGACACAGGCGTCCCCATGCCCCAGCATTATAAGGGGGGTGGGGACATCAGGAGGGGACACACTGGGATCCACGAGGACACAAGGTGTTAGGTTCCACCAGGACACGCAAGGATGTACTGGGACACACTGGGGACACATCAGGACATACTGGGACACACTGGGATGTGCTGGGACAGGCAAGGATGTGCCAGGACACACTGGGGACACACCAGGACACACTGGGATGTGCTGGGACAGGCCAAGACATGCTGTCACATGTCAGGACACGTCGGGACACACCGGGATGTGCTGGGACACGGCGGGGGACACACCAGGAGGTCCTGGGACACGCTGGGACACACTGGGATGTCCTGGGACACGCTGGGACACACCGTGACACGCTGGGACACACTGGGATGTCCTGGGACACACCGTGACACGCTGA